>NW_010547667.1:0-835 GCF_000687285.1 Phaethon lepturus | reverse complement strand
GGGCGTCCCCAGAGCGGGGCAGAGGGGCAGAATCCCCTCCCTTGCCCTGCTGGCCACGCGGCTTTGGGGGCAGCCCAGGACACAGTTGGCTTTCTGGGCTGAGAGCGCACATTGCCGGGTCATGGCCAGCTTTTCATCCCCTAGTGCCCCCAAGTCCTTCTTGGCAGGGCTGCTCATGATCCATTTGTCCCCAGCCTGTATTGATACCAGGGGTTGCTCCAGCCCAGCTGCAGGACCCTGCACTTGGCCTTGTTGAACCTCATGAGGTTCACATGGGCCCAATCTTTAAGCTTGACCAAGTCCCTCTGGATGGCATCCTGTCCCTCAGGCTTGTCTACTGCACCACTCGGCTTGGTGTCGTCTGCAAACTTGCTGAGGGTGCACTCGATCCCACTAAGTCATTGATGAAGATACTAAACAGTGCTGGTCCCAGTATGGATCCCTGAGGGACACCACTCATCACTGATCTCCATCTGGACATTGAGCTGTTGACCTCTGCCATCTGGATGCAACTGTCCAACCAATTCCTCATCCACCCAACAGCCCACCCATCAAATCCATCTCTCTCCAATTTAGAGAGAAGGGTGTTGTGGGGGACTGTGTCAAAGGCCTTACAGAAGTCCAGCTAGATGACATCAGTGGCTCTTCCCTTGTCCACTGATGTAGTCACTCCATCATAGAAGGCCACGAGGTTGGTCAGGCAGGACTTGCCTGTATACCCCTCCCTGTCGTCCCTGTGCCTTAGCAGAGCTTCTAGGAGGATCTGCTCCATGATCTTCCCAGGTACAGAGGTGAGGCTGACGAGTTGGTAGTTCTCAGGGTCCTCCTTGCTACC
>NW_010547666.1:0-347 GCF_000687285.1 Phaethon lepturus | reverse complement strand
CCCCAGCCATGGCAGGGAGCCCCCAGCCCTCGGCACGTGTCCAGCTCCCCAGCGGGGTCCTGCCTGGTCCCCCGGAGCTGAGCCGGGGTCACCACCAGCTATGCAAGGCTCCATCTCCCCACTGCTGCCAGTGCCGAGCAGGGGCCATGCGGCACAACCCAGCGTGGTTTTACCTGCGTCGCTCCCGGTCCGGGCAGCAGCGGGGTCCTGCCTGGTCCCCCGGAGCTGAGCCGGGGTCACCACCAGCTATGCAAGGCTCCATCTCCCCACTGCTGCCAGTGCCGAGCAGGGGCCATGCGGCACAACCCCGCGTGGTTTTACCTGAGTCGCTCCCGGTCCGGGCAGCC
>NW_010547665.1:58446-60439 GCF_000687285.1 Phaethon lepturus | reverse complement strand
AAGGTCCTTTCCAACCTTCATGATTCTGTGAACGGTGGAACATGTTAAGGGCAGGTTAGTACTGAGTCTGGGGTAAAAAGAAATACTCTTGTTTATTCCTTGAAGGACCATTGTAGCACACTATATTCAATTAAAATATAACCACAAAACAAAAATACCCTTATTTTTCAATAAAATGATCACTTGCTAACCAGTTGTTAGAAAGAACAGACAGCATCACCAAGGAGAAACGTACTGAAGGGCCTTTGCTTTGGTTCTTGATGGATGCTTTTCCTAAAGGGAATTAAGAGTCTGGGAGACAGCTGAAGCAGCATGGGGAAAATAAAAATTCTGTGCTGTTGTCCTAGATCAACCATCCAGTATAGGTTAACCCTAGTTGTTGATTACTTTGTCTGTATAGTTGTTGTTGACAATATTAGGCACTGCACTGCTGAACGCTATTTTTTAACATGATTGAGATGTGCATAACAGTATTTAGTGGGACTTGTGACAGGCTGAGTGCCTATAAAATTCCCAGCGTGCTCCTGTCTTCAAATGCCTTAAAGAATTCAACCCAGAGGCAGAATGGCATGATTTTTTGATTGTGGTGTTCTTTTACTTCTGGTTGCTGTGAGGGCAAATTTTACAGTAATAGGCAGTAAAATTCTGGTGTTATTTAATCTGAAATAATCAAGAATTACCACTGGCTGTGTTGAGGAAAAATTGGGTCCACAATTGTAATCTGGAGAATTGAGGGAAACTAAAACCAAAGTCTGCTTTTTCCGGACTTTTGGAAGGAAGCTGATGCTTCTAATAATTCTTTAGGTAAGAGCTGGAAATTGTGTTATTGCCCATGTGTAGGTACAGATCTGGTACCGATGTGGAGCTGTTGCATGTGATTGTGTCTTGTATTTAACACAGCCCAGAGGGAGCAGGCATGACCCTTTCCTAATTCTCCATTCAAATTTAATCCAGTAACCTGACCACAAAGTTCATAGCAGAGTATAACAACCTCATCGCTGTCTTGCAGCATCACTGGTTGATGAAACTGTGCTCTGAGACCTTGGCTCTGATTTGAAGGACTCGGGCTATGAATTTAGTGTTTTTAAGAGCCATAAAAACCCC
Source organism: Phaethon lepturus (assembly GCF_000687285.1). Classification (NCBI taxonomy): domain Eukaryota; kingdom Metazoa; phylum Chordata; class Aves; order Phaethontiformes; family Phaethontidae; genus Phaethon; species Phaethon lepturus. The sequence continues at coordinate 59,335 of NW_010547665.1, read as the reverse complement.
CATAATAAATCGTCCCATAGTTCACATCCATGCCAATGCATAATTATTCCCTATGTATTCTCCACGATACATTAACTAGGCAGAGCTGTCATATCTTTTTTTCCCCATTTATCTTGGGCATCTTCTCACCATTTCTCTTCTGCATCTTTTCCAGAGCCTGCTTGTCGAAAGCAGTTTCTGTCCATCCTGACAGTTTCCTGTACCGTCTCTTATTGCTTAAACCTGTTCAGAGCAGATTTCTGCTTCTGCTCTTTGCAGCCCACCTTCACATGTCAGCGGCTACAACTGTTCTTTCTTACATCTCTCCACCCATCCTGAAAAAAAATCCTTTTCTTTCCCTTTGCTCCTGTAGTTATGCAAGGGCAGAAAGCACCGAGTCTTTGAGACAGTCTATGATCTGACCTCTGGCTGTAATTCATGCCAGGAAACACTAATTAATCCCCTTGGATAAGTCCTCTGAAGGGACAGTTAAAAGCAATAATCCACTTAATGCTGCCATTGTATCGAAAGTGCGTGCAACGGATGTGGCTGGCCCACAGCATGACCTGAGGATACGGTGAACGCCAGGAACGGGGAGCACTTCCCTGTGAGCAGGAGAAACTTGATGGCTCATTGACGGAATATTCCCGGGCAAGAAAGTCCGCCGGGATGTGGTGTGAGCAAGGAAACAGCGGTTTGTTTTGCAGAGTGAGGCCAGCAGCTCCCGTGGCACCAGCATCGCCCGTGGACGTCGGTGCCGTGACTCTGACCAGCAGCGCCAGCGGAGTCTCGCAGCCCCGCGAGGGCACTGCGGGGTGTCCCCGGCGAGTGCCGGCAGCGCCGCACCGCTCCCACAGAAGACGCCACGGCTTTCACGCTAGCCGTCGTCGCGGCCCCAGCCCTGCAGCCC
>NW_010547665.1:0-58417 GCF_000687285.1 Phaethon lepturus | reverse complement strand
GGTCCCTGTGGGCCGAGGACACAGCTGGAGATCACTTGGCCTCTGGCTGCAAGAGGCCCCATAAACCGCCGATTTTTTAACTCCACCTGCACGCCTTGAGGTCCTTCCCGGACCTTCCCGGCTTAGCCCAGCTAATGTCAAGTCATCTCGCTATCTGGGTCCATGCAAATGGGAGCACCACCTCTCCCCGGCTGATTCACTTTTTTTTTTGTAAAGCACTTATTTTGAATTGCTTTTGTTTGTCTTTTTCTTTTTTTTTTTTTTTTTTTTTTTTTAAGTCAGCATTTTAATTTTTTAGTGAGAAGGTTAAAAGAAGAATGTTTCTGCTGCCAGGCCACACCACCACAGGGTATGAAGAGGAGCAGAGTAACAGAAGGGGAAGGAAAGAGGTAATGGTAGGAAAAACCCATTTCCCAGACTCATTTAAGTAGTTTGGACCAGTTTAAAGGAGCAAAGATAACATTATAACTTCTAACAAAAGAATCAGGCCGATCAGTTTTGCAGAACACGTATATATTTGTCTGAAATGTTTGTAAATTAGGTAATGGAGATTTTTCTAGCATCATCTCTATTTATAAGACATTAGCAACAGCAGATTGTGATCTTTTCGAAGTTCTCTTTAGCAACATTGTGATTCCGGTGATGTTATAATGTTACTGCAACATTAATCAATAGAACAAGTCATATATTAAGCATATCATGAAGTTACTAATCAATTACTGTTGCTTGAAATGCACATACATATTATGTAGTTTATAGATTAAAATATCATGTTCACAGAGAAAAGGTAATGCTTTCTGGATAAGGGATCCTTGACATCCGTGCTTTATCTTGTTTTCAAAGCCGGAAAGATCAGCTGTAAATAAAGGAACAGAATAGGATTTGGCTTTTCTTAGCAAATGTAATCCTAATAAAGGATTCTGAACAGATATTCTTCCAATATACAGCATTTTCTGTAACATTAATATTTCTGTGAGCCTGTTGAAAGGATGAATCCAGTTAAAGAATGTGTATTTAGCTGGTTTTCGGATTTACTGAAATCTAGCTGTTGATAAGCCTGGTTTGTTAAAACCAAACGGAGCTCGGGAGCGAGCGTTTAAATCCTGCCAGGCTGCCAAGAGGCTCGAACACGTCTCTGGCGTTTCCCGGCGAAGGCTCCCGCTCCACGCGAGGCTGCTGCAATCTGGGCGACCCTTTGCCTCCCCCCCCGAGCACGCCGGCGCACGGTCTCGGGGCACATTTAGGCAGAAACCGGCAAATCAGGAGCACAGACAGACGCAGATTGCCGAATTCAGGAGTGAGGCCGAAGAGAGGTGGGGTTCAAGAGATCAGCCTTGATCTCAGGTCTCGTCTCTTGGCTGCGCTGAGAAAAAGGGCTGCTGAGACTTAAGGCTCTTAAGAGGAGATGTAGGTATCTGGTCTCCTGCTTTAGCTTTCTCTCCTCATACCGGTACCTAAAATCAGGCTCTGCGCTTGGGAATCTATGCTTTTTCATCAAATCAGCTCTGCTCCCACACTTTCTGCAGGTGGTCACTGTTTATGCAGTCCTCATTTTCCAGGTACCGGAGTGAGACCCTGAAGATTAGTTTGCAAATATGCCGAGTATTCACAGCTGCGGCTGAAGTCGGGGGGAATTGCACTTTGAATAAAAAGTGCTAAATCCAGCTAGGCACCCTGAAATCTCAGATCCAAGGTGTCCTAGCCTGAGTATCCAAAATCAGTGAACAACTGTACATGTGACCTTATTGTGCCTCACTTCCCCGTCTGAAAACAAGGGTTAATAATTGCCTGTTATCTCACTGAGGTGGCAAGAAAATAGCCAGATTGAATTTGTGAACTGTTCAGCCACTGTAGCAAGACACATCCGAGAAAAAGCCTACAGGAAATTAATAATTCTGTCTTCAGAGGAAGGTTTGAAATGTGTGGAGCAAATCAAGCCTGGCTGACACAGGGCGAAATAAGAGAAAACAAAACACAGACTATCTGCTCAGCCTGTGGAGAGCAGTCTACCCTGTGAGTGAAATGGAGAAAAATGTTGCATGATTTTATGAGGACACTTGTGGAGATGAACAGATGAAGACTGTCCCGAGAGGCCTGAGCCAAGATTTTTTTCTCAGACTTAACATGAAGGTCTCTATTTTGCAGCTTTAAAAAACATTACTGAAATTTAAGGACAGTTGTGTGTATGTGAGTTGTGCCATATCTGCATCTATCTTCCTTAGGGAGTCCAGGGAGAGGGGTTTTGTCCCAGAGCAATTTGTGCTGTTCCAAGATCACTGCCTAAAAGATGGATAACTCACCTGAAGGGTGGGATGACTCCTTCTCCAGAAGGCCCTGACTCTCCTGCTCATTATCAAGGGAGGTCAGATAATTAGCTGGGGAAAGGTATTTAACTTTTTTCAGCCAAACTTATGGCAAACGAACCACAACCTGTCTGGTTCTACATATCAGCTTTAATTTATGTGTCAAAGTTTGGTGGGTATTTGAAGTAACTCAGCAATGACTATTCTTATTCATAAGTATAAAAATATATTTTTCTTTCTTATATAGCAGGAGGAAAGCTTTGACCTCTAGACAGACATAAAACATGATTTGTTTGATGATTTGTGTGGTTTATAATAATGAATGCATTACTGATGTCAAAGGTAAGCAATACAACCTATGCAAAATGTTTTCCAACAGTGCCAATACTTCAGACCTTGAAGGATGTTTATGAAGTTTTGTATTCCTGAACGATGCCAGCAGCAAAGAAAAACAGGCTTTGACAGTAGCATGGAAGGAAAATGATCCTCAAAAACACCAATCCTCTCCTTTCAATGGGAATTCTGGCAACAAGAAGACACATTCCCTCCAGGCTACCTGTGCACCTCCTTCTCATAAGCAAATATTATAATTCCTTTCGATGCAATTCCGACTCTGGTTTCTCAGTATTTTGCATGTAGGTCCCTTTGTAAGGCATAATCGGCACCTGCCGTGTAGTGTTTGAAGACGTTGCATAGCCCTTTACATGTTGCTTAGGAATGGTCTCAGCTCCGGTAAGGGTTCTTCTTCTGGTCAGTGGAAAGCCACTGGACTGACTTTCCGACACTGTTTAGGTCAGGGCAAATTTTGAAATGGAGCTTCAGTATCTGTCCTGAGAACCTACAGAGAAAGAAGGTATTATGTACAAGGCGAGGGGGGAAGCTTGTAAGACTTTCTTCATGTCTTGTATTAGAGCAAAAACTGCAGTCGCCCAAGCGCGCGCAAATGGACTGGCAAGGTCTGGAGGAATAAGATTTCGCAGTGACTGAGTCCTACTCAACATTTCTGTAGTTACACCAAGAAATCTATTCATCTAAGCTGATAATAAATAAAGTATATTCTATCATTTCTTGATACCTCATCTGACTCATTACGTAAGATTTTAATGGTAGCGGTAAAGCCAATTTCTCCCTTCCTGACAGTACTTATGCACTAACTGTGAAAACTATACACCAGCGGTTTGATTCCGTTACAAATCATGGGGCAATTTATCATTTTTTATTCTTCCCTTTAAAGAGACTGAATACTGCCTGTCGCCATCGCTAAATGGAAAAGCATATGCATGCCTCTTTATAATAATGAAATAAAGTCATTGCAAATGTCTCCAATACATTAGAGAGCAAAAATCCCCCTCTGATGAAATGCAGCTTCAGTGGCAGATCCTCTCATCAGCAGTTTCGGACTCACCCAGCTGTGCTTTTTTAGGCTCTGCAAGATCTTCATCCTTCTATCCTTTTTAGAACCAGCTGTAGTTCATGCTGGAAGACGCACGTTTGCGTGTCTGCTCCCACGCTGGGTGTGCAGGACCACCCTGCGGCCCCCAGCTGCTCTTTGCAGCATGGTGGAGGTGTGCAGACCTTACCCCTCCCTGCAAAGCCTTTTTCTCCGGTGCTTCCAGTTTCCAGTTTCAACAAACTAAAGCTTCCTCATGGTCTGAGCTCTCGCACAGTCTTCTCTTAAACCAACACCTGGGAGCTCGGGAGGCTCGATAAGGAGCAGCCGTTCCAGTAAATGCTGTTACAAAATGAAATCAGAGTCTCCCAATGCCTTCTCCTAACGGGGAACTTGCAGACCACACTGCCAACGACTGAAATTCCCCGCTTTGGGGACAGCAGCACATTAAAAGGTCTAAAATGCCCTTCCTGGGTGTGGAGACTGTTAAACTGGGTAACTTTTCTAGAGAGCGAAAGAGTAAGATGGCAAACAAGCAGCTGCCAAATGACCCTCGTGCTGCGCCGAGTGAGCCTGGGGTCTGCGAAGGGGCTGGCAGTCAGAGACACCAAACATTTGCCTCGGAAGAGACAGCCAGTCTAATCAATGGGCTGGTGAGACGACCAGGCAGGTGGGCTCCTTTTCATGGAAAGTCAGGGCAAAGAGAAAGTCGCAGCAACATGTCTGAAGCCTCCACCCAAGGGTGAAAGCTTTCAGAGGCATGTCTGGATGTCCAGGCTTGCCAGCTGGGTGGCAAACAAACCTTCTCTGCCTTCATTGTCTTCACAATGCCCCTGCAAAGTTGTTAAAGAAAAACAATTCTAAATAAAAAAAAAAAAGAAAAAAAAAAGATTGCATTGCCTGTTAGATTAGGAGCAGAGGAGTAGAGGGGACCTCAGGGGTCATCAAGCCTACTTCTGTGATATTGCAAGTGACCACACAGTATTGTTTGTTTCATAATTGTTCTTTAACTTCTCAAATGTTGCCATTAAAGAGCAGCAGTAAATATATCTCTCTGACTTCCTAAGGCTGTAAGATAATAGCCATAAATTGAACCTTTTTATGGGAAGTTTTGAAGTTATCAGTCTCTAAATGGGTTAGAGATGTTTTGAATGTTTGTGTCAATGTTCATTCACAGACTGAAAGGAATATGGCCATTCCTCTGGTTAAATCAACGTGTCAGTCTCTCGAGATGCTCTTCCAAAATTTGGACCAAAAATCTAATGGAGTAGAGATTAACAATGAAAATCCATTTGCATCCTCTTATGCAATGCTACAGATCCCACAGAAGCAGCAACTCTGTCCTTAGTCAGTTATGATACATCTGTGCTGAGCTGACAGTAAATGCAATGCACTCCTCCGAAGAGTATTTGAGGCAAGCACAAGATTAAATGATCATGTATGTGATATATGCAGATTTCTGGTTTAAATTTTCTTTCATTTATTTTCCACATATAAACAACCACTCTACTCTAGAACTTTGTGCTGGAAGATAAGAGCTGTCATTTTTGTGGTGCAACACAAAATATCCAACTGATCCTCCAGGTATTAACTCTGATTAAGAGAAAAGTTGTTCCCAGGTAATACGATGCAAAAGTGTGTTTTATTTCACCCAAACATATTCTTCTTTTCAACACTTTCTTCTTTTCTCTTTGCAGAGGGGAAATATCCCTACAGCTGCTTTTGGTAGCAACAGGATGAGGTCCATGGATAGTGTCTTAGGGCAGTAAGGCTCAGAAATACAGCACGTTACTCTGTTTGCCAGCAAAATTGCATTATACCATGCAGTTTCGCATACAGAGAAGAGCTCAAGCATTCATGTCCCATCCAGTTAAAGCAGATGTCTTCACTATAATGGACAAATGCAATAAATAAATAGATATCCATTGATTCTAGTCTGAATGTAACTGATACATGCTAATCCTCCACATAATTTAAAATAATAGCTGCATATCAAATTAGACCTGACATTGATTACATTAATTTTTCTTTATGAATAAGATACTCTTGTCTTATGCAAAATTCCATAACGTGTCATGTAACATCTATAATTTGAATCAATTTGCTATTGAGAAGCTGATACAAAATTAAATTAACTCATTTTATTATCATTCTTTTCTATGGAATATTTATTGTTTGACTTTGTAAGAAATTACAAAATAAAGTCTTCAAACCCTGCAGAGAGTTGATGTCAACATGTCCTCACAGTTGTGATGTTTTCCTTGAGTTATCTACACCTTTCCCAGACCGGAGATACAAGGAAAAAATCTGCCCCAGCACAGAGCTCAATCCAGTGCAGTCAGGCAAATAGTTTTGACATATTTCTTCAATGGTTTTAAAATATAATAGGATTGAACCGCCAAGCAAAACAAGCACTTGTGGTAAAAAGCCTTCATCACAAGACCATGGGTTATAAAACCTGTGATCCAAGGCATTTGAGCGCTGGCTCTCAAGATTCATTAAATGCTCTTCTAATTATCTTCTCTATAATCAACATGGCATTCTGCACATCAGACTCCACACACACCCTCCAGCTAAGGCTTACCTTCACATGTGAGAAGCTTTCTGACATGAAGGAAATGGAGACAATAGCTTTGCAATTAAACTAGCATTTTAATCATCTATTGATCTGTTGTTGTAATGATGCGAAGCTACATCTTACACCATGACCATCTGCAGCTTGCAGTTGAGAAATCTGAAACCATTTTGACTGTGAATTTTTTTTTGAGAAGGTAATTATGGAGGGGACAAAAAGCTTTTTTGTAACTTTCTTGTTTAATAATAAAAAACAGATGTAGAACTAAAGGTGAACAGGATTAAGCCATATTATCAAAGCCTCTAAAGTAATTAATCTGGTGTTTGGGGGATTTGTAACCTGAAATAGATCAAGCCAATCTTTTCCTTTCTTTCCTTTTGACAGTTAGAAGCTAGAAACTGCTGATTTGATCCCCAAACTCTGTGTAAATATATACTGGAGTGTGTGGAGGGGACCCATCATTCACTTCCGCGTGGTGCCAGACGTGGTTACTCAGAGAAGGAGGCTCTGAGGCTTTTCAGCCCTCCTGCGATGCTTTTATAGTCCAACAGGTAACAGCAGAGCAATTCAGCTGATTCACAAAAGGTTGCTACCATGTAAATGCTATCTCATGCTGAAACCAAATCATATTTGCATGTGGCTGAATTCAAGTAAATTAGCACAGCCAGCTGTGGGTCCCACAGGTCAGGTCTTGCGTGTGCGGTCTGGTGGGAATACTGCACCTTCATCCACCCAGGGGCTCCCTGCCGGAAATCAGAGATCACAACCAGAGCAGCAGACTGTGAATCAGGAAATCTGCCTTCCAGCCTCAGTTCTCTTACCCATTTTTTCAATAAACCTGGCACTTTGGGACATGGTTGTCGCGGCTCGAAAAGGAGTCGTTTAGGACGACCTCCTTCCCCGTGACACCAACAACCAAGTTCATGATCCCACTGGGCTGAATTAAGGTGAAATGACACCAGCCAACCAATTTAACAATGTAATAATACAAAATGCAAGGCATGAGGTTACATAAATGACTCAATGGCAACTAGTCTAACTAAATAATTCAACTGAACAAACAAGTCCCCTACACCACATCTTTTACACTTCGACAAAGAGAGGAGAGAGAAAGAGATAGAGAGAGAGAGAAAAGAGAGAGAGAGAGAAAGACAGCAAAGAAGATATCACCACCCGTGGATCCAGCGGCATCCCGTTGGTCCTCTTGATGCTCCTTGGTGGTGGGGGTCCCCCTTTTTGCTTCTGATGGTGTCCTTTTTATACAGTCCGAGTCCCACAATCTCCATCTGCATGCATATACAACAGACTGCATGCATATGCAACAGGCTGGTCCAGTCAGGGAATGGCACCTCTGCAGACCTTGGTGTCTCCTCCTGGTCATTGTGCAGGCTGATTCAATCGGGCAATAGCATCTCTTGGTGTCTCCTTCCAGAATTCAATCAGGCAAAGGCACCTTATCTCGGTCTTTTCTGGGGTCCACCCCATATTGAGGCATGTTCAAGCTTTTGTACCAAGAAAAAGGTGTGAGTTCCTCAGAACCGTGAAATGTTTAAGACAGAAACCGCATATTGGTCCGCCACAATGGTTTAGTGGGCATGGTGGTGTTGGGTTGATGGTTGGACTTGATGATCTTAAAGGTCTTTTCCAACCTTAATGACGTTGTGATTTTCAGCACCCGTTTCCACTTGCTTTCTGCAACAGGTATGCAGACTGCCCGAGCAGGGCGTGCGTTGCTGTGTCTGTTAACATACAGCACTCAGACCCACACTTGAAGCCTTGCTTACTGATTTCATGGAAATCATGATAAGTTTGTTTCTCTTGAAATCATATGCCATCTATAGTCCTCTCCAAAATCCAGTATTGTACAGGTCATTGTTGATACGGAGATACTTGCCAGCCAGGTCTGCTTCCTCCGTCCCTATCACCAGGGGCTTTCCCAAGGGAAAAGAAAGAACTGTCTCATTAGTAATATCTGTACTGTGGTATCACCAGCTTCAAGGAGAGACAATATTATAGAAATTACTAAAGGATGATCTTGTGCCTATTGACACTCAAGGTAAAGCAAAAATAAGACATTGCATGTGAACACAACGGAGTGGAAGAGCACAGGTCAAGACAGAGACAATGCTCATCACCACCTGAGCGATTATTACTATAAGCAGCAAAATAATTTGGTTCCTTCGAGGTACCGCACTGCATTACTCTTTGGCTTGCCCATGGCATCTCCAGCCTGAATGTTAGCATATTAAGAAATTAAATTTTAAATACTGTATTTATTGGCACATTATTTGATTTTATGGTAGGAAATGGCCTGGAAAATGTACAGAAAATGAGAATAAAACTATTTTATATTTTCAGATACCATGGGATCACACTGCAAAGTTGACATGATGACCTCATTACCTTCTTTCTCTTGCAAGGGTTATGTTACCGACTGCTAGGAGTTAGTTAATTGGTTACTTTGGCCTACTGCAGATTATTCCTTGATTAGTTCTGCCTCCTTCATTTTTGACAGTAAGATGTAATTTAGTTGAGGCCTGTGACTCCTTCTCTGGGAGGCCTGTGTGGGTATCATTTGGGTAGGAGAAGGTTTCAGAAAACAATAAGCCAATACCATTCTGCTGTTGCTGTGCAATTAAGTGCACTCTATAAAAATACAATGTATTGTCATGATCGTTTGTCCAATCACAAAAATCCAAGAAAACCATCTTACTATTTCACATACCAGCTTCATCAAAAACATATTTAACAGTGAGTTTTTGCCTGCTCTGAAGGTGAACTGAAGTTCATCCCAAGTCTTTAAATGTTGCCTGATGCCCAGCCCAGAGGACAGACGACCAGCTCTGTCACCTGCAGCAGTGGTGGCTTTGTGAAAAGCTTCAGCCTTGAAGCTCTTGATGTCAGCAGGCACTGTGATGAAGAGGATGGTCTGAAAGCTTAGGTGTGGGGAAGAACGACAAGCTCTGTTCTTCATTCGGCCAAGCTGCGTGCAATGTTTGCATCTCACTGAGCAGCAGCCATAGCCAGTTTTCAAATAGGAGTCTCTCAAGTGGTGTTTTTTTTTAATAGCTCCTTTTCCCTCTCTTTCCTGTGATTCTCACAAACCAGTGCTGATCACCCCATCCCCGAGCCTCTTTTGCACTGAAAACTCAGCAGCTCTGTGTGGGACAGATCCAGCTCTGGCTTAAGCTGCATGATTCAAATGATACAGCAACTTCATTTACACCAGGGTTGAATGCAGCTGTAATTGTCTAGAGGTGATGAATAGGGGACACCATGCTGTGGCAATGTAGGTTGTGTTTTGGAAGATGGATAACTCTTTCAATCTAATAGCTCAAGTACAGCAGTTTAACCCTGGAGTGCATTTTCCAATTGTTATACCTTGCTTTAACCACATGATCCAATTGACTTTAATGGCAGTTGAGCAGGTAAAATTTCTGCGAAGCTCAGAAAATGTATCCTTTGATGTCAAAAGAGAGCATGTGATACTGAAAGAAAATTTGGTATCCATCCAAAACACTTGAAATATGAAAAAACATACAAAAGGAAAGATAATTTTGATCTTTTTTCCACAGGAAACTACAGAGCAAAGCAAAAGAGTAAACCTGATTTTCATCAGCAAAGCCATAGTAACTGTTCACAAATAAGATCTGTATTAATGAGTTCATCAAAATCCCAACCCTCCACTATATTTAAACACCATATATATTTGGTCAGCTCTTAATTAAACATTTAATCAATGACTTTTAATGGAAGAGGATTTCAATTATGCAGTATTAACAGATACCTCAGCATATCAGATTTTTCCTACAACTGGTGTAAACAAGACAGTTTTGAATATATCTTTATTTTCTGGATTTAATTTTTTTTCATAAAAATGGGTCATCTGAAATACCAGCTTGGCCTTTGCATAAGTGGCAATATAGCAAAAAGCTATAATTATGGCCCTACCATGAGAAAAGGCTTTGCAGGAGGAAGGGCACATCTACTGCCCATTGAAGTCAATAGGAGAGGCATTACCTGCCGAGATCATGATGAAAGACCTGAGAAAGAGAGAGAGGAGGGGGAAGAGATGACAGAAAAAGACATAGCAGAGGGGACAAAAATAATGGGGTTGAACTCTGCAGGAAAGACAGGCAGGAAGAGCAATGAAAGCTAAGGAGCGCTGGTTTGCATGCCAAGTGAAGAGGAACAGAGCAGGGGGCTGAGGTTATGAAAAAAAAAAAAACAATAGCTCTAAAACCTCAGAGAGAGACGTGGATCTTTGTTCAAAAGTCTTTATAACCAATAATGTAACACACTGCAACCTGGTCTTCTGTGATCCATGGACATGAACCAAATGGCTTTCACAGGCATTAGCCTACAATGGACCATATCTATCATACCACCTGCTGGGAGTTACAAACCTGTCCTTCTGCAGCAGAACTTAGAAACCCATGTGCCCTTTTCTAAGAGATGTGAAAGACGAATTAAGTTTATTTTTAAAATCTCTCTTTTTTTGGGGGGGGGGCATCAAGAATGGATCCATACAAGATATCCCATTTTTGTTATTATTGTTATTCTTATTATTACTGTTACTATCACTATTATTATTGTTATTGCCATTATCGTTAACACTGTAATTTATTTTAACATGTACAATTTACTGTGCCTTGAAAACATGATCAGATACAATGGTGAATATGTATATATACCATATAAAAAATCAACTTCAACAGTCAGAAATCAGCACAGTTCTGCTTGAGCCAAAAGTTCTGTCAGCTAAGGGCTTGACTCTTTACATGTACAGTCTTAAAATAATGAACAACTCCATAATTTCTCTACAACTTTTTTCACCTCATCTATATTTCACTTGGAATAATTTCATCTACAAATGCAATCACCATTTTGGACTCTTTGAGAAATACCCTGGAAAACTGCATCATCTTAAGGATCATGTATAGGAAGAAGTGCTCTTTTTCTATTTGTTCAGCTTTAGAATGTTTAGTCTCAGAGAGGACCTCTCAGAGGACCCCTTTGTTGCACCTTATTGTTTGCTGTCAGACGCTCTCGCTTGACAAATCATCATTTGCTAGGGATATCTATCATCTTGACTAAATGAAATGAGCCATTTCAATTTTTCAGACATCAGAGATGGACGCAGAAGGAATTGTGTGTTCGTGTGTGTGCCTTGGGTTTAAGAAACTTAGGAAAATCCCTAAAACAGTAAAATTAATGTAAGAAGAATTGGAGAGTGAAATGAATCTTTATAATGGAAGTTATATGCCAACCTCCCTGGGAAGCCAATAGAATTGAAATTCAAACCAGGAGATTTAGTATCAACCCAGAAGGTCCAGAAGGTGAGCAGCACCCCTATGCCAGTGTCCCACAGGGATCACACAGTTAAAGCACAGCACTTCAGAAAGTGCCTTAGTTTCTATCACAGCCATCAGATTTCCACTCACCTGCCCAAAATACCTGTCTACAGGCAACCCTGGCCAAAGATCCATGCCTGCGGTGCTGGCTCCCTGGTGAGACGCCTGGACTGCTCGGCTCTGTGCCCCATCAGCCTGGTGGAGGAAGGGCGAAGGACCGGCTCCCTTCTGCACAGGTCGCACACTTTGTAGGAAGCTTTGGCATGGCCATGCATGGGGTGCAATTGCCTTCTCCACTGTGCCAGCTGGCCAGCAGGGCAGAGGATGGACTTGGGTTTTTCCCTTGTCCTCTCTTTTCCAGTCATGATGTGCTCCTGAAAAGAAAGGCTGCACTGTGTGCTCAATCAGTAGAGAAAGCAGCAAAAACCCCTCCAGCCATTAAAAAAGGTTTCATCAGAGACTGCGACCAACTAGAAGACACCAATCTATGGGAAACTGGCTTTCATTAGTGCTGCGTATTACATGGATCTGTTTAACTTTCCCATTTAACATATCGCCACTGTGCACTGTGCACCTGCTTGCCTTCAACTGCCACACTTTCGTGATAGCCATGTACCTGATAACGCAACCTTGGCTGGCCTCTCCTTTCATGGATTTTCAAACCCTAAACAGCAATCGTTCAGCATGGGCTGGTACGTGCGAGAATCGCTCAACGCAAACTAACGGGAAACCTTTTTTGAGGTGTTGGTAGGATTCTGATTTTGCTGAATAATGTCAGGAGCTTTGATCTCTTGCATTAATGCGCAGCTTGACAATATCTCGTCAGCACCACCGCTGGCACTGAAGACTACTTGTGAGCTGGATGCTCCTTCACTTATGGTTGCTGTGTGCTGTGCCATAGCCTGTACTCCTTGAGGACTACAGCAGTCTTTGCTTCTGGAGTAAACTGGCCCAGCCTTGGATCAGAGACCACAACCTTGATTACACTCCCCTTCACAGTGTCTTGGAAAGGGGTGTGAGAACCTGATCGGTTTGTCCCAGCCTGCAGCTCTCCCAGTACAACAAAATACAAGTTTAGATTTGATTTCTTCCTTTGTCTGCACTATGTCATAGATCTGAACCTTACATAGATCAGGAACAAACCCAGGGCCTGCGTTGCATGATGAAGGACCAATAGCTAGCGTTACCCAAAGCCCCACCACCTAGGCACGCACGCTGGGTGAGCTTTCACCCATGGGTGAGGGCTGGAAGCAGCACCAGTACCACTGGGGCAGCACTGGCTGCCCCTGTGTCGGAGGGCTGCTGTGGGGCTGTGGGAGATGGAAGATACAAGGAGAGAGAAGGCAACGTGCAATTAGGGTGGCGTTTAATGATGGGGCAGCAGGATCTTTCCTGAAGTAGCACAGAGCGCCCGGTTTGCTCCCTTACTGCAGCCCCTGGAGCCCAGCAGCGATTCCCTCTGTGCAGTGCAGCATGCGGAGCAGAGGCACCTCTTCGAAACACGCCGCAAAAAAATGTCGTTGACCCCACATAACGGACACTGCTGCATATTCCCGAGTGCCATCTGCTGGTACCTCATCTACTTCTTTTGTATGCAACCGTAGTCCAACGTGGATGTTACTCAGCAATCTGACAGCTGCAGCTTATCTTGAGGCTTGCAGTTTCCTTCTCCATAGCCTCAGGCATGACCTAATGTATCGCTTAACGCTAGACGGCATTTTCATTTCATCACATTTTGCGATTTCAAAATTTGGTTGTGTTCAGCATTGGATAGAAATGTGCACAAGGTGTCAGATTCTGCTTCTGTTCCCTTTGTCTCATCCATACACTCACAGCTAAGGAGGAAATCTCCAAGACACCCAGTAGTAATTGTTCTCCTCTCTTTCCACTCCTGCTCCCCTGAAGTTAGGGTGACAACTCAAGCTGCACCTGGCTTAGCAATGCACTTAATAATATGCTCTAACTTTTGGTCATCCCTGAAGCGGTCAGACAGTTGGACTAGATGATCCTTGTAGGTCCTTTCCAACTGAAACAAAAAAAGCACTTCAGTTGACTTCGTAAGGCAGAGTTACAGCCACTAGATGGATATGAAGTTAGGACTTCCCATCAAAAATCTCACAGAAATCTGTAAGTCTCCATGAAACACCCTGGCTTCAACAAATCATAGTCAGATGAAAACACTCCTGAAATCTCCTGCATTAGCCTTTGTGAGCGAGGACATCAGACTGACACAATTATTTCTTCTTAATAGCTGGAGATCACTACTGCTCCTGTACCTCAACTGGCAGCAGCTGGAGCTGGGGTGGCCACCCTTATCCTGAGCAGCCCTTAGTACAGGGGCCCCGTGCCCTGCCACCCCTTGCACCGCCACAAGGTGACATCCGGCCCAGCAGACACCCCTGGGGAGCTCCCCCAAAGGCGATACTTGGGGAGCAATGGCTGATTCTGCTGGAGGAGCTCCAAGGCCAGAGCAGTGAAGGCAGTAAAGAGCAGCGGTGAGAGGAGAAAGGCAATGTCAAAGTGACCAAACTTTTTCTACCAAAGCCTTTTGTCATGATCACTGAAGTCCATGGCCAAGGTCCCACTGACTTCAGAGACAGCAGGGACAGGCTTTGGGCTTTGCATCACCCTCATTGCCTCTGAAAGTGTACGTGCCCGGAGCAGTCACCCGTGTTACCAACCTCACGTCTCCTGGCACCAGGCCTGGGCACACGATGGCCAGCAGCCAGCAGGAAACCCAAGAAATTTCACGTGAGCAACCACCATTGAGTATAAGCAGGGGGAAACCATGGCACACATTTGCAAGGTGCTGTTTAAGCTGTGGGACGTGTACAAGAGTGGGGAGGGTGTGAAATGGCAGCACCGGGCAGTAGCCAGACACATGAAATGAGCAGGTCAGCTACTGAGATAGAGACATGTTTTATGGTGGTTGAAAGAGAGTGGAAAAAAGCTTTAAGGAAGCTATAAAATATTTAATTACTTCAGATTCTCATTTGAGTCAGTGAAGAGTTACATTTTCAAGTCCATCAGCCCACGTTTCCATTAATAAAATAATTCAAGAAGTCATTTGAGAGAAAACGCCAGCGCAAAACCAAAACCAAAGAAGGACTCAGCAGTGACCCAATAATTAATTTCTTTCCTCCCACTTACCCTTAAATAAACTCTGGCTAAAAATTAACATGCATCTGGCTCATGCCTTAGCATTGTGAACAAGTGCTGCAGTAGATAAACGAACATGCTGCTCAGAAGCACCTTTAGAAAATGTCACCCTTCAGATGCCCACACAAATACCAGAAGCTACTGAGCAGTTATTTTACCCTAAATGTGTAGGACCCAGTGACTAACTGACTACTTCTTTTTCTGGAACTGAATGCCATTTGCAGTCACTGAAATTAAAAAAAAAAAAAAAAAATATGGATGGCTTATTATTCATGAAATGCTCTTTTTTGCATGGCTGAGTCTTATACTATTGCAAGGGAGGTAACCAACCCACAGATGATATCTAAAAGGTTGAACTGCCCTATGCATTGAAGTAACTCTATGAAGTGACAGGTGAGGGACTACTTAGAAAATGGGCAGGTTTGTCCTCATGGGGACAGAACTGCAGTTCTGGGCACCTCAGCTCAGTGATATTGAGAAACTGGGATGCAGCCATTGTGGGGGCTACCAAAACCAGCAGGATGCTACGACTTGTAATCTTGAAGGACAAGCCGAGGAAACTTAGCACATTAAAAGCCTTTTCATTACAAGTGTGGTGTAGGCCCTGAACAAGTGATAGTCTCACTTCAGGCAGGATGGGCCATCAGAGAATTTCGCCAACCAATTCTTCTATGAGTCAATGAAAATACGTGCTTACCGATGGTATAAGGAGCCTTAGCTCCACTGTCCAAGACTTCAGAGTCAACAGTACCAGAAGCTGCCGCTGGTGTAAAGCAGATTAAATTATTGGACACAAAGATACTGAAGAAACCAAGAGTCAAAAGCGGATCCCAGAATAGTCAGCATGGACATCTTGCATCTACTGCTTCCCTGTGCTGTGCCTGAGGCCATGTCTAGACTTCCAGGAAGGTCCCTTCCTAACTCTGGTTGCTGAAAAACATATACTAAGGCTCCATTTTGTAAGGAGTTTTGAAATTTTAATGTCTTTTTTTCTTTTGTTTTCTTAAGATTCTGTGTTTTTTAAGGAGTTACATCATTCAGCTGGCAGCCAAGTTGGAAAAAATGAGTATGGTCACATTATTGCTGGTCAGATATGACTGCTGATTAAATTCTTAGGGAAGTTTACGTGCTGCTGTTGCCTGATGACCACAGTTTTGGAAGAGCTCAGGTGGCCATTCAAGGGCTCTACTCTTGGAGGAATTTACACCGAACCTGGAAATACAATGCACTAGAGAGAGTATTGGTTGAGTCACTGGGAGCTGCTGTTTGCAAAACCAGTAACTCTACCATCATAGGTCTTCGCTGTCATGGGAAGCAAGGACTTTTTCCTGGTATTTTTGAATAAACAAGACACTTGGTTTCATCAGTGGTCCGAGTCATTTCGCTACAGCAGTTTCTGAGTGGCAGGGGAGGAAACCTGGGGAAGGATAACGCCTGCTTTCAGCACTGTTGCCATTAGAATTGACATTCCAAGTGTCAGAAAAGTCAGTTTCTGATGAGTTGAGACATATGGTAATTAATTTCAAGTACAATTTTGTATTATAATGAAAATTCATGGTAGAGAGGCTAGCAACAGAATATTTTAATTACAATAGTCTGCCAAACTGCAGCAAAAGAGTTACTTTTCCCTGACAATTATCCAGTTGTACACACTTCACAAATGCTGCGAGCTTTTAAATTTTATCAGTGTCATCTAGGGTCTCTCGCTCCTCTTTTTTCTTTTTTTAAGACTGCTTTTAAGCAGGTTCTGTGTGGTTGAGGTAAAGGAAAAATAATTCTAATTATAAATGTATTTACTTTTGAATTGTCTTTTAAACTGCAAATTTCCAAGTCATCATACCTATATAAAAAAATTTAAATGCTGCAGTAAAGTTTATAGTAGTTGCACTACTGATGCCTTCATTTTCAGGTCACGCTTTTACCTCAGCTCATCTTGTCAGTGAAAGGATCATTTAAAACTGAGTGGAAGATTATATTATTCAGGAGCAAGCATCACAAGTTTTGTTTAATGTTGGTTATTTCATTTGCTGAACGCATCATTACAAGTATAATTTTTTTAAAAAATGCTTTTTGACCTCCTGTATAATACTTGAAGTTTTCAACTTTAGCCTGAAGTTTCAAGAAAAGTAGATTAATATTTTGCACATTTCAAAATCCTGAATACATAAAAAGATTACCTTTACTTTGTTTTAGTAAAGGAAGGAAATTGTTTACTCCTTTTGTTGAAATCCTTTCTCATTTTTAGATCAGCTATGTACGTGCTGAGTTTTCATTTTTAATTTAAACTTCCAAGAAAAATAAAAGGAGAAATATTTATGCAAAATGTCCACTTTCATCCAAATTAACAGCAACAACACTACAAGATTTGAATGAGAAAAACAAAAGGGTGGATATTTTGTATCACAATATTCAGGTCTGTAACTTTTAGTGCATTTCAAAAGGTTCTTTATCCTGAAGGAAAAAAAACTACAGAAATTTTTTACTCTGGCTTTTTTTATTTTTTCCCAGGCCTTTGTTGTGTGTTATGCTGAAAAAGTTTAATGACTCAAAGACCAGAAAAAATGTTTCTATACAATCTATTCTATTTTTGCCAGAGATAATATACCTGTAGTAGCTGGCTAGCTGAAATGCTGCATATACCATAGCTTGGTTCTGCTTGGTAAAATTTCTCAGCTGTTAATACTGAGAGCTCTAAATTTCCTTTTGTCAGGTATAAGGATAAATAGAGGATTCTGTAATTATGTCTTCATGTGTGATTTGTACCAGTTGTAGAAAATGGCTAACAAGATTATTTTCAGTCAAAATTATTTATGCTGCAGGGGCAAAGCCAAATTATACCTATGAAATTCCTGACCATTGCCTAATTTTTAATGTAACTATGTGTTTGCTAGCTTAGTAACATATAGCTGGCCATATATCTGACTGGTAGAAAAAGGTGAAAGACAAAGATTTAACTGGGGAAATTAGAGTGAAAACCAACCACTGCAACTCAGTGTTCTAGTTAAAATGAAAGACGGCCACAATGCTCCAAAAATCATAGTCAAGAACATGAAAGCTACTAAGTCACTTAGGTATTCTTGGAAAACTGGAAGCTGAACTAATCCCAGAACAGATTCAGGCTATAGAAACGCCAAGTAGGAGCAATGTCAGAAGTAGTAAGTTGGCTGTAGAGATACTAAGGCTGGTGCTTTGAAGTATCTATATCTGAAAGATGAGAATTTTAAAGTGATGCCTTGTTGGTAGGAAAAAGTAATGGGTTTTATTACATTATCTGATGGTCTCAAGTCTGATGAAGACCAATGTGAGAAGTAGGGATGTGTTGGAAGTACAAATTGCTCTTCAATGCTTCTTCATTGCTTGGAAAGGGAAATGCCATTCTGTTGCACCAGGGCCTTGGTTTCTAAGTCATTCAGGACCTGCCTACCCTATAGTTACAGAAATAACATTTCCTTTCCAGGGTAGATCAAGCTATCTCAAATATCAAATAGTACCTGGACAAGCTGCTTTGAAATTGCTCTTTAATTACTACACTGCTGTGTAGACCCAGCCTTAGACACATTTAAAAGTTTGTTGTTTATTTTTACACTTTTAACTACTGGACCTGTCAAATTTCAGATTTCCCAGGTTACATTTTCCATCTGCACTTTGCAAAGAGTTACTCTATGGTAAATTGCATCATCTTAGTGAATGCTTAAATATAACACTTTAATCAGTTAATAATCTTTGCAAAATAAAGAAGTTGTATATGTGCATAATATTCTTATATTAGTTAGAAGACTAAACAATACTCTCAGATGTCTGGAAAAGATATCAATGTTCACTCCTTGTCTTGAATTATTAGTGTGATAAAGAGATTTGCATTTCCACGAGTCCTTCAATGGCTTCCTTCTGGAGAAAAAACCCAAAACCACTCACATAGAGCATGTCAGCACTGAATAGGTGCAATAAGGATTTTGTTGTGGGCAAACAAGGCCGCTTTGTTGGCATCGCTTTGTAATAAGATCTTGTAGATTTAGGAGAGTAAGTCAGTCTATCACTGATAGGTTTAAACAAAATGAAAGCCTGCGATAAAAAGCTGAGGGAGAGTTCATGCTGCAGATTCTCACTAGCACTAGGCACTCCGAAAAATGTTATATATTTCCTTTTTCTCTGACAACTGAAAGTCAGGACTTTCACTATGGATGCTGCTAGGAAACAGAAAAGAAGTAGAAAAGTCCACTGAAATGCTTTATGAAGAGTCAAAAAAGAGTATCTAAAAGAAAAGCAACTATCAAAGAGTGCTTCAGGTACTTCTGAAGGCTAATAAAGGTTTCTTGCTAAACAACTACCATTTTGAACTTTAAGTGTGCTACTTCATGGAAAAATTATTTGGGAAGCTGCCCAGGGGTGTTACAGGGCATCATAAATTCAAGACCTATAGGCGCTGGCCAAGGGAGTGAAGGAAGCACGTATCTTCACCAGATGAAGGGAAATGTATGATCAGAGAGCATGCTAACCAGCACCCTTGGAAAACACTGAAGGGACAGACTCAAATCATTTCAAGGACTAGAAATAGTTCATTCTCAAAACGTGGGAGAGAAGGCATCACCCAAATGAGGAGCACTAAGGCTGACTGTCCTCACAACTGAAGTGCTGTCCCTGGTAGAGATCCTGCCAGTTGCAGCTGGTATTTCCCAATGAACCTGTGGGTATTTCCCAACGAATTTGTGATTGGAAGATAGAATGGGCCAGGGATCATTTCCCATCACAGCCTGCAGCCATCATGTCTTGGGCGTTAAGGTGATTAATGTGGTTAAGATACATCCCTTTCCACTTCAGCTGGTGTCAGAGCCTGGGAATGCTCCTGGGCACATTTAATATTGCCATGAGAGTCAGGCATAAAGCTAAATAACCCTGGAGTCTGGTTTGGTTCATAGCCATGATTCATATGTAAAACAATATTATGCAAAAATATTCATTTACTTGCTGTATTTGACGTTGGCAGCTTTATCTGCACAAAAACGGAGAGAGGGAGAGATCCGCAGGACCATCAGAAGGAGCAGTGCAGGTCACCATTCCCTAACACCCTTTTCATTGTTCAAGCAGAATGAAGTAGTAATGTCTATGATATTGGCTTATGGAAGCTGTTTCTGTACACAGTTAAGACACCATAATCTAATCAATCATGATGCTATTAATAGGAAAATAAGCTTCAGTCTTAAAGAAAAAAAAAAAGCCTTAGTTTCTCAGAACAATCTAGATAAAATGGAAGAAAATCAAATAGTATCTGAATTATCACTAGATATTATTCTGACAATAGCTTCCTTTCTTTTCTAGCCCACCTTGGCCAATATTTTTGTGTCTCTCCAAAGCATCTCAGATTACCCCATGGCTGGCACCACACAATGGAGAATTCTCCAAGCTGAAGCTGAAGGAGTCCATTCTGCAAGTGCATTGTTTGACCTTGCTATAGCAAGGACTAGCAGAGAGTTGGTGGAGTTATTCTCCCAAGCCACGAGTACTCACAGATCTTCCTAAGCATACCTGAATTAACCCTAAAATAGCTTCTAGGTAATATTCGCAGAAGACTCGTGGTCTTCCATTTGCCTTTGTGTGGGGTATATATACTTTAATCCATATAATTTACATGCACGTATTTGACAAAACATATGCAAGTTACACTCTTCCATATGTGCTCCAGCTGAATATATGTTTGGGTCTGCATATGCGTTTGCTTCAGTGATGAGCACAGTATGGGATTCAAGATGTACACAACTGGAAAAAATGTTTTGCCTAAATTTCTTTAAAACATTTTGGATGACAGTAATGGTAGACTTACCCGGAGCAAATCAATGTTACACAACTTGTTCACCTCCATGTGGCTTGCATCCTATAAAAACCTCTGCAAGAACATATTCCTGAAAGATGGGAGGTCACAACTAATTCATAGGAAAGAAATGGCTGATCCATAAGGTTCAAACAGAAGAATGGGGAAAAAAATCACCAAAGGATAATTTTAAAGAAAATGCTGATTTGGCAGTAATGTGGCCTTTAGCACTCCTGTATTTTTGTTAGTCTGCAGAACATTACCAGAAAGAATTCCTTTTTCCTTTGGCACAGGGACTTACAACCTGATGCTGCACTACATGTCAAGTATTTCTCGTGTCTCTGATAGAATGCTTTCAATGTCTTGAGTACATTTAGGGAGTGGTGGCTTGAATAAAAAATCTGTTTGCAGAGAACATTCAGTTGGATATTCAATATTTAATAATGAAGTTAAAGTTAGCCTCTGGTTTTAAGGTGCCTTAATGTTTTGGGTACTTAACCTCTACATTTTCATCCTGTAAATGGTGTGCAGGAAGGGTTGAGTAAAAGCTTCATTTCACTGCCTGACTGTTTTGATATTTCATAATCCATTCTCACTGTTGCTACCATGCAGGCAAACCTCTGAAAATCCTTAGGCAAGACATTGTGAATGGTGATTTCCTTCTCCTCTACAAGCTATTTACTGAATTCACATTAACAGATGCCCATTGAGCTCTGGTTGGTTGACATTATCAATAAAAATGCCTAAGTGTAAATACGTAGAAAAGATCTTTCTTTCTGTGAGTGCCGCAGCTTGTAGGTAAAAAAAATAATCTAGAGATGTTCACTGAACCTGAAAAAATTATTTTCCATGTTACCCCCAACTTCTGCCTGTCAGCCTTTCAGATAACCTCTCATGATCATTTTCTTCTCCACCTCCACAGCTCCTTCTCCTCTTCTCAACTCCCTGCCTGCCTTTTCCTTCGCCGTCCCACCACCCACCCACCTGACGTGCTGAAAGGGTAACCTCCCTCTCGTGTCACCTCATCCCCGATCTTTTTTTAGAGCTGCTGAAGAAGGAGTAGAGAAACACCAATTAGGCCCACAAATTCTTGCAGGAGTATCATTAAGTGTGGAAAGCAGCTTCTAATTAAACGTATGTATGTAATTTCTCTCCTGTTGTAACACTTCATCAGAACTTTCCCATCTTAAAATAAACTAACTGGGGACTAACAGTGAGAGGTAGAGATTCAGCTGAAATTTGCCTCATTTTGTTTTCAGGGTTGCCATTCTAGACAATACCACCATTTTCCTTTTTCATTAGAAAAAGTGGATGTACTTAGAGATACCTCACGCTAACTTCTCTGCAGTAATTGGGGAGGGGGTAATGTCTACTGAATGTTGGGTTTCAAGTAGCTTGAATACATATGGTTTCAAATACTTCATGAATCAGCATAAACAAATATATTTTTAGTAAGGGTCATTATATAGACATGGACATGAAAAGCTCAGGAAAATAGAAAGAATTTTGGCAAAGAAGCTAAGCTGTCAGTTTTAAGGGACATTTTTTGATCCTAGCTCAAGATCGTTAATGCTCAACAGTTTTTCTCAAGCAAAATACAGTAGAAATTTGTACCTGCTCAATATGTTACATATTTTATAGAAAACAGATTAGCTATATATAATAGTGTCTTCTTTTTGTGGTATCCTGTGTCTAAAACATGACTGTTCACCTACTATTCAAGACTGGAGAAATAAGGAAACCAAATGAATCATTTTAGTTCCTGGTCTAAGGATAGAAACCATCTGCATCCTGAATTTGATGGTGATGAAATGGAGTAAAAATCATTTAGCTGGCCTGAGTCTGAATATTGCCTCTTGACATGTCAAATTAGAGACTAGAGACAAGGAAGCTGTGGTTGAAAAGCAGGAGACGTCTTTGCAATTGGTGTGTTCCTTTTCTAAATGAAGCTTCCAGATGCCATTTGGAGGAAGCAGCCTCTGCAAGGGTGTGTTGGATGTAAAGGCAACTGCGAGTAAGCAATTAAGTAAAATACAGCTTCACAGAGAATGATAAAATGGGACATAAATCATAAGTTTCCTTTAAATTTAACGTGTAACTTTTTGCAAGCAGGATATGTTTTCCTGTGCTCAAGAGAACAGGCCCTTTAAATAGCATCATGTATTAATAGTCCATATACTAGATTTTTTTTAAAAACTACCCTGTCGAGTTTTGACAATAGTGACTTCTTATACCTCTGGATTTTGTTCTACCATGGATTAGAGAAGTAACAGAAAAAAATATGTTCTCCAACATCATAGAATCATAGAATCATAGAATAGTTTGAGTTGGAAGGGACCTTTCAAGGCCATCTAGTCCAACCCCCCTGCAGTGAGCAGGGACATCTTCAACTAGAGCAGGTTGCTCAGAGCCCCGTCCAACCTGACCTGGGATGTTTCCAGGGATCTTCATCCTCATTCCAGTTATACATCAAGAGAAAATCCTTAAATCTCCACCTGCCTGATTATGATGTCTTTAATTTATCATACTTTTAAGGTCACTGTAGTCTTTTCATGGAGATCAGGTCTTGCTTGAGGGATCAAATATTTTAAATAGTCTGTAAACGAACATTGCCAACAATAGAAACAATGCCACTGAAGTAGGCAAAACAATTTAAATAACTTCCGTAGGTGGTAGGTAGCCTCTTCTGTTTTACTTTTGTGAAGATTTGTACTTACCAAATTATATATGGAATAAAAAGAATATTACATGTTCCCTTCCTATGCCAGTATCCACTAAAAAAAAAAAATTGTAAATTTTGTAGTAGTAAAAAAAGAAAGGGGAAAAAGAGCAGAAAAAAAAATTGGGAAGTTTAGTAATTTATTTTCTCAATGTTCTGTTGAACATTATGGATTTATGATAGCAAATTAGACAACTTCTAAGATCAAATAGTAAGCTGTGTTTGATTTGAAATACATACAGCAATATTATTTTTATGTTCGGTTCTTGGGTTTTAGGTCATGGTATGTGATAGCATACAACAGTACTCCACAATTAGATGATTTATGAATGAAACTGCAGTTTCTTTTAGTCAATCTTATTCTATTTTACATGTCTATTATACTTCAGGAGAATTACAAAGACATATCTACTGACAAATGTAGATGATTTTCAGTCCTCAAAGTATTTGTGATCTTCTGAGTATTCACAGAATCAATCACTTTAACAGTTTGGATGAGACATCGTATTAATTCTGAAAACTTGTATTCTGAATGAAAAAGAGAGCTCAGGTTTAAGCCTGCCATTGCTGTTCCTGTGAGAGTGACAGGTCCCAGTTGTGCCTGGGAGTTGCTGTGACTGGGAATTTAGCACTTGGATGACAGAAGTGCCAATAGACCACTGTGTTACGCTGTCTGCAAAGGCTCTTGCCCTCAGATACTTCCCAGCTGCTCACATCTTTACATATTTGCTGTAGGACTGACCGTACTGAAGTAGGCAACCTGAAAAAAAAGGTCAAAATTTTCACCAAATTTCCAATAGTACAAGGCTGTCTGAAAACCCCAAAGTAGGATGACTAATATCTCTGGGAAAAAAAAACTTGTTTATGTTCTGCCTCTGGATATTTTTTCTAAATAATTTATTTCTATAGAAAATTCATTAAAAGCAGATTTGGCAGTCCCTCCTCCACGTTTTATCTCTGTCTGTTCTGCAGGAGCCCCTGTGCTGTAATGAAGTTTTTACTGTGAGGCCGGAGCCTGAACATGGGCTGTCAGCGGTGCCCAGCTCCTCCTGAGGCATTGGGGCTTTGTGCGAGAGAAACAGGGCTGATACAGAGATATCCCAGCTGTGGGTGTTAGCCAGAGACGGAGTCTCTCCTCCTGAAATAGCCATCTGGCTGATGGACTTGTTTTCTCCAGGTGACCTTGCAGTAGCTACATTTTCCCATGAAAATAAATCTTCCTCTCTGCAACACTCTACATTTCCCTCCTGTACAACCCGGTACCTACAAAGCCCCAATTCAAATCACCATTGTTATCACAAAAGAACAACAGAACACCTTATCCATCCTAAAATATTTACTTTATCAAGAAACTGCAACCCTTCTGGCTGCAAGAGATCTAGAGTCAGCCTAAATCTGGCACACAAGGCTGGTAGCTGATTTTAACTCTTTGCATCTCCCTTGAAAATCTCCTCTGCTTTGCACCTCTGCATAGGGCCAAGCGGTGATCTGCAAGCCCTGAGACCACCAAGATACAGTGTGCAGGTTGCTTACCCCTCCATCTCCAGGTCCAGGTCCATCAACATGTAGAGAATGGGTCAACACTGCCTGGAGCTGCATGAGCTGCTTTGCCTGGAGTTGGTGCCGGGTGGGACCTGGAGACCCCAACTTTTCCTTGGCTCAGTGGCCTGGGGTTCAACACAGCCACAGTTCAAGGAAATATAAGCCAGCTGACTCTCAGTTTCTCTTTAGATTCTTCCTCACCAAAAATCACACACCTTAATCCCTCTATATTCCAGAACAGAATAGGAAAAGGGAACCTTAAAAACTTTTAGAAATATATGTTAGGTCTCTCTACCTTCAATAAACTGTAAAAAGGACTCTAATATTGTAATTCACTTCCCTCCAAGCTTTAAAAATAAAGCAATGAGGTATAATTCACATCTACAATCTTTACACATGGCCATGAAACCAAATTTATTTTCATCTCCAATTTAAAAATATGCTGCTGCACAATTCATTTTCCTAGGTACTTCTAGATGTGATGCTTTCAGAAATCTTTTAAAAACAATTTGTCCTGTAAAACAAACAAAAAAAAAAAAAAAAGAGAAAGGAGAGGCCAATATTTCTATTTTCCTTGGCAGCAAAAGTGATAGCAAATTGCAGATTGCTCTACTTGAGCTCGCCTTCCCCACGCTACTGTGAACTCCGGTTGTTGGTGCAATTTCTGAGCTGCGGACGCTCCAGCTGCTGCTGAGCTCTGAGTACCAGGTGCATCGCAAATTATTCACCGCTTTTCTCGTCTGAACGTTACCCTTTACAGCGCCTTTGCCATTGTTGAGCCTTAAGTCTAGTGCAAGTGAATGTTTCTCTGTGAAGAGCTATTCATTTTTTTTCCCAGAGACTGCCTTGACTGCTTGTCCCTCTTGTCTGTTTGCTTTCAGCTCTTGACCGAACAAACACATTTACAGGCAAAGATGTCTTTTCTAACAATGAGCATGAAATGAATATCTTTTCAAATTGCTCCAGTAATCACCAGCATTTTCAAGGGAAACTTCAGCCTTAGACTCATTCGGTCAGTGGACAAGAATAATATCATGCCACAGAAGGGCCCTGTGAAACACCTCATGTTCCAGAAGGCAAATATTGAATTCCCAGCACTGTATTTGCAGTAAATGGTGTGTGAGCTGAAACACGTTTGATTTATACATTGAAGCTTTAAGCCCTCGCTGCTTTAGCCTTTCTTTGCACTGCTTCAGCAAACACAGACATCTCTCTCTCTCTCTCTCTCTTTTTTTGGGGGGGCTAAATAGACAGTGAGGCAAAGGTCATCCACAGCAAGAGGAACCCTGGTGCCTGCATCCCCTGCTAGAAGGCGTTGTGATGTCCCTTGTCCATCTCCCACTACCAGGCATGACTGAGGACCCCTCTGTCGCAGTAGCGGTGGCTGGTACCTGGGGAGCCTTGATGTCACAGCTCCATCCCAGTTGCCAGTGACCCATCCAGTAAGATGTCTGCAAGGAAGCGATCAGATGTATCACAGCCCAACCACCCAAACATAATAACATGAATACATTTGGTGGAGCTGGTTTCAAGGCAACACCTCCGCATCACCCCACTCTACCAACTTTAACACAGTGGCTGAATGGGGTCCAGAGCAGGACATTTGTCATGAGTCAAGCTGTCACAAAGAGCATGTCAACCCGCTTATTTGGACAGAATTATATGAATGTGTCCTGGACTTCGATGTCAGAAAATTTTACTTGGTTAACAGTATTTGTTCTGCTGGATGGAATTCAGCGAAGTCCCTCCGGGTCCCCTAGAGCACTTAGCACTTGTCCAATCTATTTTTTTAGGAATGATCAGAGACATCTGCATCTGCAGTAATAATTTCTTGGCAACCAGAAATGCACTTAGGAACAATTTTTATTGGTTATGGTCTAGCTTTTTTATTAAGCAATATAGAATGGTTCCTGGGGAAGGATGACCTCCAATGTTTTGGAGGCTTTTTTGATTTTCTGTTGCAATTTTTCCGTTGTTTTGATTTTCTCTGGAAAGCCTCTTAAAAAAGTCTCAGCATGTTTGCATTGAAAAATTGTGTTTATAAAGTTGTTAGGCTCTGCAGTGCTCATGAAGCCCAGGATCTACCTGAGTCCCAGGGAATCTCTGCCTCTAAGGGAGTGGTGCCCAACACATGTTGTCCCTCAGATCCTTCAGCTTATCCTGGACACATTGCTGTCAACAGGTCCAAAGAGGTTGGAGACCACAGCTCTACAGTCCTCCTAGATTATGTTTGTTGATCTATAAATCTGTATTAATTACTTGTAATAGGAACAGAATAAGGCACAGGAGCCTCACAGGAGCACAGACATCAGACTTGGCTCCATCAGCGCTATCCCCCAACCAGCAGCACTGACTTACACCAAAAAAAGAGTGCAAGAACTGACTTTGCCCAGACTAGGGCAGGATTACAAGCCCAGGGGTACATCCACAGAAGGTCTGGCTCTGGCAAAAAGCTGTAAGTAATTGTGTGACAGTGTTGACAGATCGGTTCAGCTGCACATGACCACCTCGGGTCTGGAAGCAGTCTACTTATCTTTGCACGGTGGTGCTAATAAGCTCTGCTTCCCGATCTGAGCTGTAGATTTACTAGTCATCTGACCAGTAAATCTGGTTTGCTTAAATTTAATCCCGGCTCAGCCTCAGGCAGGCTTTGGATTATCAGATCCATACTCTATTGAACAGTGCTGTCATCTCCCATAGCCATGAAGTGTTGATTTTTTTCCTTCATAATGACAAATAAGAAAATGAGTCACAGAAAATATTTCCTTTACCTTATCTCTTATAAGGAAAAATCTGACTGAAAATGCTCAGTCTGCATCCTTACATGAAGTAGTCTTTATCAACAGAAATGCTATTTCTCATCAGCTAGGCTTCCCCACCATTTCTAAATGCAGCTGCTCTTAAATAAACAAGCCCTGACATTCACGTCTGGTTAGCAATTCTCCTTCTATTACACACTGTTTATGGATCTTCCATCACTATTGTTAGAGCAAGGCAAAGACATACCTGAAAATCAGGATTTCTAAACTTTAGGTGTACGCAGCTGAGGCGCTTAGAAGCATAACTGATAAGTGACTGCTTAACACACAGCTGAACAAGGTATCTATAGCCCTTTAAAGAAATAATGAAAATTTAAGGAGGTACGTGTGGCATAGTGTTTTTTTGATGTGCAGACTACAAATGCCCAAATTAGCTTTCAAAGTTTTACCATTTCTAAGGATTGAATTATGTATATTTAAAGGGAACAGTGAATTAGTTATGTTCTTTGGATTTAAGCTGCACTGCTTCATCGCAAGTACACAGTAACCTCTTGCTACTTGTATTGTTCTCTGAATAAAAGAACTTGGATGATTATTGTGTTTTGAATCAATTCTGTTGTTAGAGGAAAGTGAGTAGGTCAAGATCTCTGGTTTATTGGCCAGGCTGTCTCTGGAGCATTTGGTATTATTACTGCCCAGTGGAGTACCCAAGAGTTCATCAGGATGAACAGAAATAACAGTCAATGGGAAAATCAGACTTGGGAAGAAGAGATCAGCAGAGATATTTTTATAAGCCAGTAGAAACAAGAATAATTTCCCCGTTCTCAGCTGGTTTGCATTCACTGGTGCTTCCTGGCAGGGTGCAGAAATGCAGGTAACCATGGTAATTAAGGCTAGCTGCAGTTTTGAGAAGAGCAAGACAGATTTTGGTAGGAATGGTTTTCCATCACAACCCATATGGAAAAGATGATTCATCCAGGAGGGAAAAAAGGATCCCGGGGAAAAAAATGACTCGGCAGTAATGCACAGGAAGAAACATCAGCCCTTCAACTGTGCGAGCTTTTACCACTGCTGTGAATCCGAATCTCTGACTCTCATAGGCACCCACAGCTGAGCCAAAAAGGTAAATCCAAGCAGGTTAAAGCTTTCAGTTTTTCCTGATCTGCTGTCAAGGAGTAGCTAATTAGAGCACATAAATCTTTTGATGGAACAGTCAAGGGAAATTTTCCCAATTAGCTCATTAGTACAAATCCCATTGGTCTGTCAGTTTTGGCATCATCAACAGAGGGAGAAACGAAGTCTGTGATTCTGCTCGTTTGTTTGAGTTGCATCAATTTTGTACATTTCTTGTCTTTGCTCACATAACTAGTGGTTTAAAGAGCCAAGTGATTGAATAAAGCACGGCACGGTGTGAGTGCAGCACCCCTTGTGCAGAGAAGCCTGTGCAACACTGCAGCTATTGTAGTGTTTCCTCTTAATCCTGGGGGCTGTGACTTATCACGTATCTGTCAGCTAATGTCACATTTTCCTCTCAAATTAGAGAACCTGTTGGACTTGGGTAGCTCACAGACTCTATGGACAGCCCGGTATTTTTGGGGTAGAAATTCAAGCCAGCCAGCTTGATGGTCAAAACCTTGGGGCTACTTTGGTCCTTCAAGAGTTGTGCCTCTTGGTGGATCTGATTAGAGTAAACCCTTCTGATTAAATCAGTCATAGAAAACTCCTTGCTCGTGCTTGCAGCTCAGTTTCCTCGGTTTTGCTGATACAGCACCTTTCTCTAGCTATGATTATTTCAAGGGGATTTACTGGGAGCCATAGCAGTCCCCTTAAATCTTCATTAGTATCACTCATTACACCACAGGTTGCCAGGTCATTTGATGTGAAGAGATTAAGCAGTTGTGTCATCCCATCCCATTTACAGCATGCCAGCACATGAATTTGAACCCTCCATCACACATGGTGGTGTTAGCAGACTGAGGAATTAAAAGCCAACCTGGTTTCTCTGCATTCATTATATATTGCCCTTCAGCAAAGAGAAACTTGTTGCATTTCTTGGGTAGAGTCAGAAACTGGTCTCCCACCATGCCCCTTTCCATGCTAGAGCAACTACCCTTATTGTCCGCACTTTTGGCCTGATGTAATTGGCGTTAACACAGCATTAACAAATTGCCAAGGGGCATCCAAACACTCTCCATTAACCAGCATGAGGACTTAAGTGTGCATGTATAAAACAGAATTAAAAGGATTTCAAATAAAATCTGTTCCTAGCATGCCAGTCTGATTAAGCAAATACACATGTCAGAAGCCACTTTGCCTTGGGGGAAAAGTCGATGCATTGTCCTGGAAATGTCAGAAGAATAGTGATGAGCTGCACCTTGTTGCAGACTCTCTGCACAAGCTGCAGCTGCTTCTCCAGACCAGCTTTCACCAGGGGAGGATCAGCTCGGAAGCATTTTCATCACCTGAAAAATCTGTCCGGAGGAAGCCACGTGGGAGCAGTTTCTCTTGTTCCTTGGACATTCACAGCCTGGGAAGGTTGTCCTCAATTTAACAAACAAATCAAAGGTTGAAGCAGTTAGTACTAGGAGCAACATACTTGATGGCCAAAAATAGCCTTAGTAGAGAAGCAAGAAGACACTCAAGGTGCCTTTTACAATTTTATTTCATCCCAGGACACTTTATCACCTTGCTTTGGCTAACAAGGATGCTATTTAAAGTTTTTCCTCTGCAATAAATTTTTCTACTTGCCATCTTTGCCATAGATGCCGTGTGTAACCCAAGATGGGTCACAATGCGCCTGCACAACTTCTGTACAGTGAGGATAATAAGGTACGATTTGCTGGGTCTGCGATGCCCAGACTTACTCTGTGTGTCCCTGCGTGCGCGTGCAGTGTGAGCATGAAAACGCTAAGTAGTAGAGCTCTTCGGTGGGGACTCCGGAGCTGTTACAACAGTTGTATTGTAAACGATGCTGATGATCTTGCAGCTGCTGTAGCATCATCGCATAGCAGTTGTTAAACTGTCATGCTTTTAAGACCTGCTACTGGGAACAGCCCTGAGGAAATGGTACTGATGCTGCATGCTAATGACAGCCAGGGCAGATGGATGTGTGCAACATATGACATTTTTCTACACGGTGTGTATGCAGGTTAGCTCAGTCCAAGTGCTGTTATACAGCTGCTCTCTCAACAGTCCTTGACGCCTCCCGAGAAAGAAGGTGCAAGTCTCCTCCGTGCAAGCAAGCAGTGTGCAGGGATTCGTGCACCATGAACTAGTCATCTTGAAAAATCCCTAGAGTATATTAGCTATTTGCAAAGCTCTTACACAGTTGTAGATGCCTTGCTCAATATTACCGCATATGTGGCCCAGCTGCCGTAGGCGCTGAGCTCTCGGTGTGCACAGCTGTGCCTTCTTGGGCAGCCTCCAGAAGGTCTGCTGGGTGCTGCGTCTCTGAACACATCAAGCCCTTCTGAACCAGGCTTGGCATCCTTTAATTAAATGCCTGACTTTGTTCCCTTGAGATGCTAGTCACGTTTCAGGTTCCAGGTTTGATCTGAAACCAGTAGCTGTGGGTCTGTGAACAGGAGGCATGTGTGCAGGGACAGCCGTCTGTCAGACACATTACAGCCAGCTCCTGAACATCTCCTTTTCTAGCAGAGATGCATAGCATTGGCTAGCATGTTTCCCAAACGGGCTGACATTTGTCAACCTTTAAAAACTCCTCACTAAATTGTTCTCGTGAGTTCCTGTGCATTTACAACACTTGAACTACTGAAGAGGAGCCTGCCGATTACAAAGATGCGATGGATTTTCTCTAGATCACAATTCAGGTATTCAGGTATTGGTTTCCTCTAAGTTTTAGCATGTTTTCATGATGCATTGTAGGTCCCAGAAAATGTCTAGACTGTGAAGGGAACACAGTGATCCTGGAAGCTGGAATTCACATCAGGTTGTTACTGGAGACACACCTGAAGTTCAAAATTGAAATTTTTCAAAGTTTGAGATTAAGGTGTGTATAGGAAATGTGAACCTATTTGTGCCTATAACATCTAAAAATTGGCTAAAATGCTAATTCTCTCATTCTGGAGGCAATGGATTGAAAATCTTTATTTTAGGCAGGATCATGCTAGAAGTGGCCACACACCAAAGTTCTAACCTGATCAAAATCTACACTGGGAATAGGACTCATCTCAATCAACTATATCTGCTTGGTTCCTGGCATCTGATCTGAGCTGGTGATCCAGGCTGGCCGTCTGTCCACGGTGTCTCTAGAAGGTGACCCAACCACTTCAGATGTGAGTGCAGGATTTTTCATTTCATGGAAGTGTCCATCTGTCTTTCTGTGACTGTTGAGGGAGCTACGACACCCGCTTTTGCAAGGCTAAGCTTCAAAGTCTCAGTCAGTCATCTTTCAGAGGACTACAGTTAGGTGGGATGAATACAGGTTTACAGATCCCTGACGAAATTTAACCTGTGTCCCAGGACAGCTTAAAACCTGGTGCAACCAGGCAAAAGACTAATACATTAACTTCTTATGCAGTGTACAAATCATTTTACATTCCTTTTAAAATTACTAGAGCATTTCATTATAAAAATTGAAGAGAAATGCCATACTTATGTCATTATCAAAAACAGTTCCTTATATCCACATTTCCTGTTGGCAATTTAGATATAAATTATTAAAACATTAGCAGACCAGTCCTGCTATCTGATCTTTTCTTCATGTCTGAAAGACAATACTAAATGATGGAGCATTGGAGAAAGCTGTGGTTTGTAAATGTTGTAAATGTTGTAAAGAAGTTGTAAACTTCTTCCTGGTTAGGAAGAAAAGAAAGAGGCAGTGATTTTACTACTTAACTTTTCCTTCATTTCTTTTTTCTTTGGGATATCTAACAAAGATGGTGAACTGTCAGTGCTATGCAAACTCACAAGGGCAAAAGCACATGTATATTTTTCAGTATGTAAGCATCCCTACTGATTTAGATATTAATTGCATGTTCAGAAATGAGGAACACTCTGGTTCTTCCTGTAAGGTTATGACTTCCTAAAGCTGAAGCACAATTAGTTGAGTCACTGACCAAATTACATTTTTTTTCCACTTTTTCTGTGACTTGAGTATTGCCTCAGGTAACTGATATATTTACTCTTAAAGATCTTTTTTTCTCAGTACTCTCAGGATTGTGGCAAATACATCTCCATTTTTGAGGTTCTCATTTTACACTAGACCTGAATGAAGGCTACTGGAAATACGGAGCACATCTTTCCATAGCACAACTAACTGCCTTGCCTCTGGCTACCAATGCTAAAATAATCTTGGAAGTGTTTTAATGCCAGTCAAGCAAACTTTCCCATGGTGTAAAGAGCATTCCCTGCTGTGGCCACTCCCTGCCTGTTCTCCCCTGCAGAAACAGGATTTCCTTTGTAACTATCTCATCCTGATAGCTCTGAAATGGAAGGCAATTTAGTATGAGCGAATACCAAAAAAATGGCAGATGATATGAGCAATGCCCACAGGATGTCCCTGCAGCACAATGTCTTCATCAGAGGCTGGATGATGTCCCATAATGCAAAAGTTCCTACCTAGGCTGGTTGTGGACCGAAGGTGGGATAACACTCCAAGCATCATGAGCAGTCAACACTTGCCCTCTGCCTTATATCCCTGATCACTCCCCTCCAAAGGCCACCATTCTAGGTGGACCTCCAAGCACAGAATCACACAGAATCACAGAATCACTAAGGTTGGAAAGGACCTTCAAGATCATCAAGTCCAACCACTAATCCAGCACCACCATGTCCCCTAAACCATGTCCTGAAGCGCCACATCCACACGTCTTTTGAACACTTCCAGAGATGGCGACTCCACCACCTCCCTGGGCAGCCTGTGCCAATGCCTGACCACTCTCTAGGTGAAGAATTTTTATCTCATATCCAATCTAAACCTCCCCTGGCACAACCTGAGGCCATTTCCTCTCGTCCTATCACTAGTTAGTTGGGAGAAGAGACCAACCCCCACCTCACCACAACCCCCTTTCAGGTAGCTGTAGAGAGCGATGAGGTCTCCCCTCAGCCTCCTCTGCTCCAGACTGAACACCCCCAGTTCCCTCAGCCGCTCCTCATCAGACTTGTGCTCCAGACCCCTCCCCAGCTCCGTTGCCCTTCTCTGGACACGCTCCAGCACCTCAACGTCCTTCTTGGCGTGAGGGGCCCAACACTGAACACAGGATTCGAGGTGCGGCCTCACCAGTGCCCAGTACAGGGGCACGATCCCTGCCCTGCTCCTGCTGGCCACACCAGTGCTGATACAGGTAATGAAAAGCCACATAAGCAAACCCAGTATAGCCATAGGGATGGCACAGGCAGCTTAATTTACTGCTGGAGGTTTTCTGGTGACCAGCTCTGTGAGTGACTTTACCATAGGGCTCATAACACCAGACTGAGGAGCTATGGTGGTGGGGTCAAGGGAGGATGAGAATATGAAAGGTCAAAAAGGATGTTTTTGAACAGATGCAAAATGCTGCCCACTCGTGAGCCAAATTTATATTAAATGTAAACTGAGAGAAGCAGGAAACAGTTGTCTGATCTGCACCTTGGACAAACTTCTAATGACCTGAATTTCTCCTTTGCCAGGAGCATGTTCACTTCCAACTGTGCCCCCAAAACCACATGCCCTTCTGCCTGCTGGCAACATCACTGCAGGCAGACTGTGTGCTGTCATCATTCAGACCGGTTTTCACAAATGTTTATCTGCTTTGATGTTCATAGTTGGTGATGTTATAACTTTGTTTTATGTTATCTATACTTGCATACAACATCCTAATTGTTTGCCTTCTAAAAACATGGCTTCATTAATTTAATCTTGTGCTGCAGAAAATTTTATGAGATCTTAAAGAAACTTCATACTGTGCATTAATTTTTTTCCACATAATTGTATTTATATTTCAACAAATAGACTTGAAGTACATTATTATTCTAAAATGAGTGCTAATGGGTTTCAGCACTTTCATGCAGCTAATCGTGCATTTATTTCACAGCTTTGATGGCTCACAAAGACTTCCATTTCTTCATTTACATGAAACAACTGTGAAGGATGAATTAAATGGCTCCTTATTTCATCTACAGATTTTTTTCTTGAAAACTCTACACAAACAGTCCACTGTTGGTGTACAACAAATAATTCCTTTGAAATATGCAGACCCCTGCCACGAAGACAGTTCCTTAAATGAAAACCACAAATTTTCATCCAACTCCCAGCCTGAAAAAAAAACAGAAAGTCCAAAATATTTCTCCTTTTTGCATCATGCCAGCACACAAAATTTAACATTTTGCATAGCAGGGTGGACACCAATTTTCTGCAATTTCCATTCAAGCCAAGTGTCAAAGGACTGCAGAAGGAGGGAGGAATGCAGATGTTTAAGAGAAGGTTGTACATTACCCATAAGCTGCAGAGATGCTGTGCTTCAAAGCTTGTGTTAATTCTTTGATGTGCTTAGCCCTGAAGACCATAGAGTAACTGGTTCCTCGTGTACCCATACTAGGCATTCTGAGCACTCATATCCTACAGGGCAGGCTTGGCAATGGTGACCTTAAATTAAAAATTGCATATGGAGACAAAAAAATACCCTCCAAATGAGAAGGTCTTGACTCTATGGCCTATTTTGCCAATGCAGAGGCACCAGATGTGTGGAGGGGAAGAGGGTTTACAACATCCTGTACTAGGAACCTTAATGGCAGCCTGGGGACGTACCAGCTGGGACTTACAAGGACAAAAGAGGCATAAAGGGAGTTGAGGGTCTCCAGTCCCCATCTGTCCATCCCAGAGACTCCCTGAACATCCATCCCTTGCTTCCTTGCCTCTTTGTTCTGCCATTGTTACCAATGAGCTTTAAACAACCTGGGGCTTTCTAGTTTGTGCTTGTCCATTGTCCAGGCCCAGATGTCCCAATCCCAGCTGAGACAACCAGCTATGACCAGACAACTGGGCTTTCTCCAAGGGGTACTCATGCCAGGAAATATGAATAGGGTGTCACCATCACTGGAAGTGTTCAAAAAACCTGTGGACATGGCACTTCAGGACATGGTTTAGTGGGCATGGTGGTGTTGGGTTGATGGTTGGACTTGATGATCTTAAAGGTCTTTTCCAACCTTAATGATTCTGTGATTCTGTCCTCCTGTTGGACAACTGAGCTCACCACACCTGAATCTAGAGACAGCAAAACCCAATCAACCCAGCCTGCTGTTGGGTAAGCTCCACAATGGTTACTCTACAAGGAGCAAAGGAAAATGACTTGTCTGGGAGGCCCTTCTGGTATGAGCTGGGGTATCTCTTCCTCCTGCCCCAGATGTCAGTAACTGGATCACTGAGCCCCAGGGTTGAGGGATGTCTGAGCCTGAGACACATTCAGGGACATCATTGAAGCCGTCCCTGACTCTGAAGGGGAGTTCTAAGGAATTTCCTTCTTTGGGCAGGAGAATGGGAGATTGTGTAACACCAACAGCAGCAAAATAGATTCCATTACACTCCTCCGATAATTGACAACATGATTCTTATCTGCTTGTGCTTATGGACCCATGACAGTATACCAGGAGACATGGACCTTCTTCTAAAATGCGACCGTAACAGGACTAATGCCTGTGCTGCCCTAGAGAGAGAGGGAAGATCCCAGACCACCAGTTGTTTCCTTCGGACCACCATCCCTCCTAAATAGCCCCAGAAAGGCCAGATTTGGAGTATTTCTACAGTTTCTCAAGCCATAGAATTATCTGGCTTCCATTAAAATGGTCAAGTCTTTAGCCTGGTAGCATATGGCTACCTGGATTGAGTTCTCACGTTCACAGCCAGTTTTCTTCCAAGGAACTGAAATATTTCATATCAGATGATTTTTTATTTCTTGAAGAAAAGTGGAAAGAATGAATTAATCCACAACAGCATTGATGAGGGGAAGAAAAGTTAATTGAAAAATATAATGAAAACACTTAGCTTATTCCACCCTGTGTAGGCAACGGAAACATTGATATTGACAAAGAAAAATTAAAATTTGCTACAGAGTTCAAACACACTGTTAATATATGTGTGATGATAATGCACAGAATCCTTGGTAAGGAGCCTTAGGGCACACACTATGCTTATGCAAATTTTATGGAAAACTACAATATTAAATGCTACACATTCCACTTTTTTTTAAGCAAACTGAGTCTGGTAAACACTTCGGCCCAAGTTCTACTTAAATTTAGGGCTGTTTTCATGCTATCAGGATAAATAAAAAGTGCTGAAAGGGGAAGCCTACCGGGAAGGAAGATCTTTTTTGTGGTAGAGAGCAGCTTTCCCACATGATGCACCTTCCTGTGGCCGGTGGGGCTGTGCCAGAGGGTGTTTCTCTGTTCACAGCATGATGAAGAAAGACCTTTACGCTGCTATTCCATAGCACAATCCATCAGAGCCTTTGGACTGCCATAAAAAGATCAAGGGGTCAGATGGGAAGGTGGTAATCACTCTTCCCTATCCAACCTCTAGGGCATGCTTCTGGCCAGGGCTAAGAAGAGCAAAGGGCTGGAATTAAAGAACACGGCCAAAACCGGGTCCAGAAGCTCTCTAGGTTTGGTTCGTATGCGGAGTTACATCAGCACTGACGTGTTGTATTCGGGTGCTGGGATCCAGGTTCATTCCATCTCATCAGGCTCCTCACTGAGATGCTGAAGCAGGTGATTTATCTGGATTCCTCCCAGGTCCAGGGAGAGGAGCAAGGATGGTCAGAATGACTGTGGCTGAAGAGGCTTCTGTCACTCCATTTGCTATAGCAGTGGCTGTAACTCAGGTGACTCAGTCTCTAGGTAGTATTATAGGTAGTTTTCACTAGGAACTCCACATACAATGGGCTTTTGCACTCAGAAATACCCAACCTCCCGTTGGCACCCTGGCAGTTTTGTTCCAAATGTGCAAAGACAGTGAATGAACCATCTCGGCGTCAGAAGTTGGAGGAATAAACCAAGCCCCACCCCAGAGCCAGCGCGAAATGCAGGCAGAAGTGCCAGAGGTGCTGCCGGGCACGTCCTGGGGCGAAGCACCCGCTGGCCCTGCAGGAGTGGGAAGACCACGCGTGCTCTTTGCTCACTTCACGCTCCTGCATGCAAAAGCTCCGGTCAGCAAACGTCTGCCAGCAGCAAGGCTGTGCTGAAACGGCAAGTCACATTTCCCACCACCTTCAGTCCTGCAACAACAGTTTTTCCTTTCTCATTCTAAATTGGCTTTGTAAGCGCTCCTTTAATTATCGATATAAAGCATCATCATCGCTGGCTGTATGACTGTGACATACAGGGAGATAAAAGCAATCAGCCTTTCTCCACACAACCTCTCATTGACTCCTATAATGTCTGAGTTGGATATTTTGTAACCCTGCCCAATTAATTTTGTGCTCGCTGGCTTTTTCTGAACACAAAGTCTTAAAACAGATCTGCTAAGAAATTCATTAACTTTACAATGTGGTTGGATTTACTCCAGCCAAATTATTTCATTTCTATAGCGCTAAAAATAAAGAAAAGTACTGTATAATTGAAACAACCCACGCACAGAACAAGATTTCTCTTTGAGAGTCTGTATGGAAACCAAACGCTGGTTAATCTGCACCATGCAATAGAGTGTTTCACATGATTAATACATAATATGAAATGTTACACATTTTCAAATAAATTCCCTGCAGGTAATAAATTGCGTCGCAAATGCACGTTTGACAGTTGACACTATTATACATTTAATTGGTAAATGCAAAATGACAATTTTTAAGCTGTAGCACAACTGCAGCATTTTGACAGTGCTCTGGCCAGTGATTTCTCTCCAGTCCATCTGTGCCTTTTGCCTACGAGCTACCAAACAGCGCAGAGCCTCTATTTACAGCTTTTGTACTTCATTTGTCACCTCTGTAACACCTTTTCTCCCCCTCATGCTCTCTCATGTCAGACGGCATAGCTCCCAGCTATACCCTGTGTGGCAGCCTGTCTCCCTGCAGCACCCTTCAAAGCTGACCCCTCGCATGTCTAGCTGTGCCGCAGCACCCTAATCAGCACCTATTTAATCTTTTTTTGGCTTAGTTAGTCAAACTATCTTATAAAATCATAAGGTTTCTGGCTCAGATTTCCAAAGGTGTTTAAAGATCTCATAACCTATTAAAAAAAAAGCTACGAGTGCCTGATCCCTCAACCCTTTTTTTTTTCTTTTTTTTTTTTTTTTGGAACCACAGCCCTTGTCGAAGTGTACTTCTATACCCATTAGGACATTCGCTCTGCCACACGGCATACCAGAGATGCCTTTTCGCTTGAACAGATAGTTAGTGTAATGACAGATCGCACTCTATCAAAGGATCTATTGTAAGGAGATATAACATGAAAGAAAAACCATTTTCTCCTGGCTGCTGTTCTTTTTGTCAGAAGGTGGGTGAAAATTGATGAAATAATCCCAATGTATGGATGAAGTGTTCATTTTCTAAGCCAGCCAAATAACATCCAATATAAAACAGAACTGTCTACTTTACATTTCTGACTTTCCTGCCTCATTACTTCCAGCTTAACTAACAGTGAACCTGTAACCTGGTAGGTATTTTTCCTGTTCTAACTCTATTTTCAAAAGGTAGGGTTTTCTTACCTAATACTCTACATTACTGTTACTTCATTAATCCCTGCATCTTTATCAATTACTCCCAAATTTTATTAAAAATCATTTACAACCCTTTTTTATTCATTAAGATCATCTGAGTCCTGCACGTTTTGTCACAGTTTTCTCATCTTTTCTTAACCGTAGCAGTGTCTAGCTCTGAACTTTTTTTCTTGACCATGGGGAGTTTAGTAGCTGAGCAACTTCCAGCTTTTGTTAATGTCTCCCACTTCATGTTTGTATTCTCGGTGAGTTAGGCTGACTGCTGTTACAGGCTCTGGGGAAGCAGCTTTCCAACAGTTCTGAGTATACACGTTGCTGCTCAGTGCCATGTTCTGTTTGCACAAAGCAACCGCCGCAAGAGCACAGCTATCACTTCCCAAGCACATACTTACTTTCAGGTCAGTGATAAATGTATTTCAATCCCACCAACTCCATTGGATCTCCAGCCTATATTTACCCAGCCCAGCCCAGCACTGCAATGATTTTTTAAATACTTGTTATGGTCTACATGGAATACAGCACATTGTTCCATGTCAAAGACTTCACAAGCCAGCTCTGTTTTTTCTCCAATATATTGTGAGGAGGTGCTTAGGAAATCACCTTCTGCTATTGTAATAACTAACTAATGCCTTGCCTAGCATTTTGAGTTATACCTATTAGAGCTTTAGTCCCCAAATTTCAAGGTGCTGTGAACATGAATGGTCTGCAACTGGAACAGTGGTGGTGTTTCTGGACATCCAACCCAGAAAGCCTTTACTCTTGATATGGAGGAAACAAACGTGTTATAAAATCTCTCCTTTTCAATAGTCCCTTGCTCCTTGCTTATCTACAGTATTTGCTGTCCTTTTGCTAAAGGGTCAGCATGGATTTCTAAGGCATTTGTGTAAGTATTTCTCTCTTTTTGCATCCTTTCTGTATTTAGTAAGTCTTGCAGGTCAGTGGATTTGTGCTGGGCGTGTTACAGGCAGTCCAGTACGACCTGTCACCAAATGCTTTTCTTATGCTCAAGATATTTCTTATTTTTCAGTGATGCCTGTCATTCCAGGAAGAAACTCTTTGTCCATTTGTCTCCAGCCCACTGGGGAACATCCCACTCCTTTTTCACAAGGAGGCCTCGGAAAGGAGCATGTTCCCATAGCATTTGGGTGCTTTTCTGAGCTCATGTGTGTTCAGTTGAGCAACAGCTTTGAGTTGCTTTTTCTGCTCCCGGCAGGACCTTTTGTCCAGTTGGCCCTGCATTATGCTGCTTTCAGCAGTCTAACTCAGCACATAGCAGCAATTTGGATCATTCACCTTCCAGCTTATCCTTGGTGTTCTGCTGATTCTGGTGGTCTGCGTTTTGCTGTCCTTATTTCTCAATGTCACTGGCCTGTAGTGCCTCTCCTGTGAGAGCAGGAGCCGCAGTAAATGATCTGGGGATGCTTTGCAACATTTCACAAGGTAGTCTTTTGTTCCTCAAGACTCTGAAACTTAGTCTTCAACACAAGTTTGTTTCACAGGCAAACAGTTCCATATGTCTTTAGGCAAAAATCAGAATATTCCATATCTGATATAAACCACAACAGACAGGAGTCGTTTCAGTACCACTGGCTGGAAAGCAACAAAAAACCTCATATGAAGTGAAGTCTCCAGATTTCTTCTGTGACCATTTCTGATGTCAGCTGTGTGCTATTACTGTTCAAACGACCTCTGCTTCACTGGGTTTAATGCTGGCCTTTCCCTCCTCTTCATTAAAGGCTATCCAACAAACTCACAGCTCAAGTTCAAACGCGACAGCCCAGCCACACACAGGGAACAAAGCATTCAAGAATCAAAGCTGCTTTCCAAAAATCAATGAGAAGAGACCCAGAGGAACCGCTGGTTTGGCCACCTCAAAGGCCCAAGATCAGCAGTCTGCTCCCAAGAGCAAAACCTGGCAGTGGTCAACCACCGTGGAGCTGCTGCCCGGCGGCTGCTCTGCAGCACTCCCCTCCCAGACGTATCTCAGCGTTGCTCCTAACTTACAGCAATATCTGCCTTTTATGAAATACCTTTCATTAAGCCCCATTAAGTTCCTGTTTGATTTCGGGTTTGGCTGCTGGGTAAAATAAGTAGCAAGACAAGAGTTGATTTATGCACAGGGTAGACATCAAATGAAATATTTGGTCCAACTGCAGTCAGAACGATAAACTTGTTAGAAGCAGCATATGAAAGTAGAACATTCATTGAGAAGTTGAGTACTGTGGAAGAGGGAGATACTGTAGAGAAGAACGACCTAAAAGTCATGCTGAATTTGTTTTCTCTGGGCTTTTAGAAACAGCTACCTCTGGATGACAGCACA
The DNA here is from genome assembly GCF_000687285.1 of Phaethon lepturus. Classification (NCBI taxonomy): domain Eukaryota; kingdom Metazoa; phylum Chordata; class Aves; order Phaethontiformes; family Phaethontidae; genus Phaethon; species Phaethon lepturus. The sequence continues at coordinate 16,846 of NW_010547665.1, read as the reverse complement.
GAACACAGGGCTCTCCCTGCCATACAAGCCTACCAGATCTTCAGGTATTGTACCAGTAAGTCCTTCGTGCATTATCACCAATGCACAACTCGCAAGACTGTATATACACAGTCCAAGGAGACAAATTCTCACAGTAGCTCCTTATTTTGTGTCAAAGCAAGAGTTACTGCAATAGAGAAGAAAGCTGCATGTGATATTACTGTATCTATTAGCATCTGTAAATAAACTATAAAAGCAGTGTGAGAGTTGAAAAGTGATCTTGCAACAAATATTTCAATACAAAGAATAACATTGAGATGGTCTGGACTGAAGTTCCTTCAGCTATTAGAGGAGGCTGGAGTGGAAAAATAAAGTTATGATGATGGAGGATGGACAAGTGCTGTAAGAGGAAAAAAATAGGAAATTTTGCAGAAAACACAGCTGGGGAGTCTGAAAACCTCTCTGGGGTTTGTGCTGCAACCCGAAAGCTTGGCAGCAACAGCCAGCCCATCTCTTTAAACACAAGGAAAACCGTAGTCTGCTGAGAGCTGGTTATTAGACTTGCTGTTTCCAGATAACTCAGCTAAACAATGCCCTAGTCAGACACCTGCCTTCCATATGAAAAGTAGTGTTTAACACAAATGTTTTCAATGAGCTTGTTTCAATTCATTTGACTACGTCATAATTCTAAGGAATTTTAAGCATTTGCAAAGGTGAACGAGTCCCACAATGAGAAATCTCTACATCATGAAAAAAAAAACCCCTTTCAAAAAGACAAGGAGATATCAAAGAATATGGTCAAATGCCTTCACATAATCCCCTTGACTCAGGAATCCTCTCGAGAAGAGGTCAAGCTCAGAGGGTTCCCCATCAGTTCTGGTTCGGCACAAATCCAGTTTAATGCCCAGAGCTGTGAATCACTGCAAACTCAACCCAAGTCTGGTTTCTGGATTATTCAAACCGACAGGATGCAAAGGCTGATAAGCATCCTGGTACACTAGAAACGGCATGTTCAGACTTTGTACTCAGAGGGAGCGCTGGCTGCATGAACAGATAGGTAACTGGCCCAGTTTTCGGCTGAGAAAGATGCAGTGCTTCCAAGGTAGTGCTTTTTCCTTGCACGGTGTGTAAGGTTGGAGCTGCACTGTCCAGAGCAGATGTGGTTGGAAAGGGCTTGTCAATAAATCCTCCACTTAACAGGCACAGTTCTGTGCAGATATTTATTCCCCCAAATAGGGAAAAAACAGTCCCTCCTTTGTCAACATACCTATAGAAATACGGAAAGGCAGGGGGAAGGGTTAAAATGCTTTCAACTATCTGTTCTGACAACAGAGACAATTTTTTTGCTCCCCCAAGCTCCAATAGGCTTGAACACCTATTGCGTGACAGAGAGAAAAAGAAACTGGCTCAATTTCTCCTTTTTCCAGAACCTCATTAGAAAAAGAGAAGAGGTTACTCTGTTTTTCTGTCCTGCTCCTACTGCTTGGTCTGCATTTGAGCCTTGCTTCTCAGCAAATCTTGCTGTTTAGACTGGCACTTATCAGTTTTAATTAAGGAAACATTAGGGGAAAAAGAAAGGGAAAAGTCTAAAAGACATCTTTAGTGCTTTCTCTCCATTGCTCAGCTGGTTTTGGCATTTATGAGGAGAGCAGAAGTTGGGTTTTTGGTCTTTTGTATTTGAAAGATGCATTCCTTATTGACCAAAGACAGAGCTCACAGTGCCACTAAAGCAAATATTTTGTATAAGCAATCACTAACAGGTGAATTGTCAAAATTCAGCACTTCTGGTTGTTGGGGTTTTTTTTCTTGCAAATGATTTGCCCAGCTCTCTTTTACAATCAGATCCATCAGCAGCTCCCTGGGGTATATCTGTTTCTTTGGATTTGCAATGGGAAACATCAACATGTGGAGAAAACTTCAATATACTGCTTATTATACACAACTCCTGAGTATAATGAGCAAGCAGTTCCTGCAATGTTAGGCTGCTGTTCAGGCAAACTACCTATAAACTGGCAAGCAATTTGTTGGACTGTCAAAAGACAAAGATGTCAACCTGATCAAAGCTCCTCTGTTAAGCTTATCAATATCTGTTATTTTAAGGAATGAGAGAAATACTGGGAAAGGACATTTAATACAGCAAAAAGACCCCTATAAGCCAGGCTGCCCCCAAACTAAAATAAAAAATAAATTCAAATGAACATACTTGCAAATGTTCTGCTTCTTGCACAGAAATAACAGATCCAAGAAAAGGGAGACTAAAAATAGACTACCACCAAGGGCCAGTGAGACACAGAATCATTTTATAGCAGTACACCAAACCATTTAGTCAGATAAATATGCTTAATTAGTTGTGCCAGAGTCGGGGAGAAAACAGTAGCTTTGTTGCTTACTTATTTTCTGAAAGGTTGTTATTGTGGCCATATTTTATTTTGTAGAAATTTTCTATTGTATGTGCATTTTAGGTCTGATTCTCAGGAGGCAGGAGACGATGCCCTAATTACTGTGCAACTTATGAGAATATCACCAGCTGAGTGGTTTTTTCACATGGTTTCTAAGTACATTGAAATTCAGAAATACTTTAGGAAAAACAATTAGATTTCTGAGGCAGTTTCCGCTTTTACTTATATTGGCTTGGAAGCAAAGAATGTTTTGAGGGTTTTTTTTCATACAACCATTGGCATCAGGAGTCTGCCCAAACCGAGTTGTGATATCCAATGTACCATTGTCTTTCAGTTTATCCAAGTTTCCTGTGATCTTATGCCGTTTCCTTACTGTCACTTCAAAAGGTCAATGGTGCAGCACGAGTGGGCATTGAATCAGACCCACAAAGATCATCCCGAAGTGTGCAAAATGGCTTCAAGACTCTTAAAAATTATCGCAAGAGATGTAATGCAGAAAAAAAATCAAAGCATAACTGCGGCTATGTCACAGGTCAACACCGACCTTTGCAGAGCTGCACAAAAGAGAAGAAAAGCAATGCACACAGAGGCAAGATGGTAGGTTCCACATGGAAAAAGGAAAAGCAGAAGAGGCTTGACTGCAAGTCAGCTCTAATAAAAGTATTTATGCAAACGTTGTTTTTTAAGCATGTTTTTAAAAGCTTGTTATGAATAGGCTTCTTCTATGAATAGGACTTCAGTGCTACTGGAGTGGAAAAAAGAAAAAAAATTAAAGATGGAAAGGAGAAAGCAGAAAACAAGGACCAGAAGGGGAAAATAGTCCCTAGCATGAAACATCTGCAGGATGCATTTAAGTCACCCAAAGGGAAAGCGATGCAATGGTTTGGCCCTTCAGAGCTGGGGCAGATACACACCATCCTCCGGACGTCTTGCTTGAAGCCATATGGGTCATTCGGTTCTGTGATTCCAGCATAGCACACTCTTCCTCCCCAGCTGTTTCCTCCACTGGTTGTTACCCTTCCTATTTTGTAATTAAAGGAGTCCCATAATTATTAGTGCCGAGTGAGGCATCTCATTAATCATCACCAACAATACGACAGAAACAAGGAGGGAAAGTGTTCTCATCACATTCGTACTGGGACAGCCTGATTTTTGTCTCGCTCTCCCACGGCACTAGTAATTGCTCCAGTGAGCAAAGAAAGCACAAAAACAAGTGGGTTTAAGGTGACTTTGACGTAGGCTAAAATAAGAAGAAAGTTCCTGGCAGGTAGGAAAGAGATTTTATGGAATAGTTTCCCCTGCTGGTGGGAAGGAAAAGCAGGCCTGGCTGTCCTCATGTCACACCTGATACACTGAAGATGGACCATATTCATTAATACAGGACTTGCCTTTCAGCCCCGTGATCTTACGACGCAGCTGGAAGTCGGGGTCCGGTGCCTTGCCCTGGGCAGTCGGTGAGGGGAGCACTAGCCTGCACTGCACTATGCGCCCACCAAATAGCTCTCGACTAAAGCTAAATCCCAGCTAAATTCAGAGGGGTGAGAGCGGAACTGCACAGACCTTTTCTTGCCCAGAGAAGAGATGATACAAAAGGAGCAGTGGGGTTTCCCCTCAGTAAGAGGTTTCTGGTATGGTATTGCCAAAACCAATATGGCAAGAAAGATGGGACTTTGGCGATGTCACCCTCACTGCAATGCAGCATGCAGCCCACCAGCAAGGACTTCACTCCCATCAAGTACAGGGGAGTTTAGTGGTCTCGAGCTTCTTTTTGATCATCTTCTCTTGACCTCCAGTTGGTAAATGCTAGCTCAGGATGCTCCTTACTGTGTTTTCTGTATACAAGTCTTAGCACAACACTGACTCTGGTTCCACACTGGCACTGGACTCTCGACACGCACAACGACTTGACGATCCAGCAGGTATGAAGTTTTCTGAAGTTCGTTCCCTGAAACAGGCGTGCCTGTTTTTTGTACTTTCCTTTAATCCCACAAAGTGACTATACACATGCAGCAATTACATCCAGCAAGTGGGACACTCCAATTTGCTTTGAATTTAGCCTGGGCAGGCAGTTATCCAGACTACATCAGTCAAAGTAATGACAGTAAAGGAGATTAAAAAGGAAAGCGTGGGGAGAAGGATGACACTCCAGGAGATGATAATTGAGGAACAATGAGAATGTTCATTGAGTTTGACAATTTCAGGATAAAAGGCTTCTGTCCTAGCAGATATTTTATCTCCCACTTAAGCTTTCGTATCTCACCTCCCTGCCCAGTCCCACATCAACCATTGGGAGTTCCCAAAGTACCCCAACAGAGCTTTATACAAGAAGATATTGCCTACCCTGGTGAGTCGTTTCAGGTGAGCAATTGATGGGGACCCAAGCAAGGGAAATCCACCCTTCTCCAAACACCCAGTCCATCACAAGGCAACCAAGGTCAGATTGACTCAGACCCCAGGCACATTTCTCCTAAGAGAATGGCCTGAGGTGGACTGGTCAAGCATCATCAACTGAGTATAAAATCCCTGGTGAAGCCCATTATGGGCAGTTGTGTGGGGAGACTGCTTCCGACTTGGTCTGAGGTCTTGCTGTGCTGGCCTTAATTACCACTCTTTGATTAGAGGCCTCTCTGAGCCATGGGTCCCACATGGTGTGATGACGCTTCATACGAAGAGTTAAGGGCAGAGGGAACTTAAATTATCTGCTGATTGCTGACTTCTTTTCCTGCTGTTCCTGCCCTGCTCTTGGCCCTACCTGGGCTGATCTTTGTTCCTTTTTGCTTTTTCGCCCGTATCTTTCTCAACTGCTGATGACGCCTGATAACTGTCTTAGCCAAGCTAATTCCAGCAATGGCTGGGGTAGCCTTTTCTATAGTTGTAGGGATTTTCTTTCCTCTTGCATACCTAGGGAGCCTGCCAGAGTTAGTTTCCACTTCCTCTTCTCTCCATTTTTTTTTTCTGGTGTATTGCTAAACTGTTCTGTAGCTAGCTGTCTTTAAGAGCAGAGTATTTCAGATTGTACTGAGGAACTCCAAATGCATCTGAGGTAGGATCTGCTAAATACAATGATTAAAAATTCTAATATATTCTGGAACAGTCAGTTCAGCACACCCACCACGCAGCTATATCCAACATATACATCAACAAGTCAGCTGGAGGGGTTGGCATTTACAGCAAATCACTCGAGTCTGTACCTCTTGATTTCTCTGCTGTTCTTTCAATGCTGCAGAAGCACAGAGATTTCAAGGTGACAGAGAGCTCAGATGATCTGAGCTGTGCATTGACTTTAATTACTAAGTAAACTGAAGAAATAATACAGCGAAGTGAAAGCTGACTTTTATATTTCTGGGTGCAAAAGAGCCCTAATTAGATGGGTTAAATCATGTTCCAGTCTGTGGAGGAAAGGAGCACTCCTCTGTTTTTCTTGTACATGCAACCTGGGCCTTCATCCCAGCTCTTGCTGGGTGTTACTAGGTTGGACTACTCATACAGTGAAGTTTCAGGATTAGTTCCTCACCCGGCTGTTGGATTTATACAAAGAAGCCTAGGGAGCTGCTGATTTGAGCAGAAGAGGTGATTTCTCCCGAAGAAGTGTTGCAAATGAGGAAAATAAGTCAAATACAGGCACAGCATCCTCCACTGCAAAAGGAAGTCTCAACAATTTCTGTACACTGATGAGCCTTGATGAAAAATCTCAGCTCTCAGATAACCCTTAGAAACAAATCTGCACTCAGAAATTATTTAGGGCCTGACCCAGCACTGCCAGAATTCAGTGGCAAGCATCCTCCTTTATGCATGGTCTGCAAATCAGGCACTCAGTGATAGACTTTCAACCTGTGACACAGCTCAGTAACTTTATAATCCAGGAGACTGTGATGTTAAAGTTTGGAGTAACTTGATTACCCAAGGGACCCTTCTAGTCTTACATTGTTGTCACCCTTTCCATTCAGGGACAATGGACCTTCCCAACAAGCTTCCCTGACCTAGGAGCAGTTCTGATTTGAGTCAGCTTTAACACATCATTGTTAAATTGAGCAGGCAGTTAACTCACTATATTCAGGGTTGGCTTCCCTACATCAATCATTTTAAAGATCACTATCTCCAAATTCTGCTTCCATAGCTACCTCTTTAATATGATTCTCCTTCAGAAAAAAAACAAAGCATCAGCAAATGGAATCTGGCAAGAAATGAATCAAATAAATTTAAAATAGTGTCATGGTGCCTGTATTAAATTTCATTTGACTGAACCTGTGCATCTGAGAACCCTACTGTTTGTGGCTAAAAGATAAAAGAACTGATGACATCAGCAATTTACCTTATTATGTCACTATATGATGATAAATAATATTTTTGCAGGGGTGTTGGACAGATGACCTTTAAAGGTCCTTTCCAACCCAAACTATTCTATGATTTTCTCCAAGTCCTTCTCAGTTCATTTGAAGCGGTTTTAAAGATGGTGTACAGTGTATTTGTACTTAAATTATTCTACTCTCACAATCTTGGAGAGCTGAGACAGCAGGAGATAATTTGTAGGACAGCTTGAGACACTTTTCTAACAGTTTTAATATTGCTGCGGTTGTCTTCTTGCTGCCTACACAACAGAGAACTAATCTTGCATTTGAAGCCCTCTTAGTGAGCATGCTCATCCTCATCCTCATCAGGTTGGAGCTTTTTGTAGGAGGGAAAACTTCCCCTGAAATTGTCATTGTCATTTTGTCATTGGTCTCAGTGACAGGAGCACCAGGAGGTGCTTCTTGTTTTTTCTTACTGGTGCTGCTGCTTCTTTTTCCTCACCAGGCCTGTTTAGCTACTTCTCCTCTTCTTGACCGAACCCAGTTTAGTTGTATGCTTGAGTTTTGTTTCTTTGCATTCAGCGAGACATTGCTCTGTGCCCTTTTGTTGGTTTTCATTCAAAGCTCCAGACATGCCTGCTTTTGCTGCAGGACACAGGTGGGCTCGTGCTCTACTTTGGTGTCTGCGTTACAGCCATGGACGGCGGCAGGACAGATGAGAGACCGACTGCCACTCCAGCCTGCACCTTCAAGGGGTTCATGGTAAGGATCGTTCCTGTGGAACCAGCAGTTATAAAAACCAGGCTGAGGAAAAAAAAGGGGGTGGATAAAAGTGAGGGTGCTCCATTTCTTCATACACCGTTGCTGTTACCCTGATCCAAACCACGTCAAACTGCCGCAGACTGCATTGCAACGGGAATGAAATGTAGCTGTGATATCTAGCCTCAGAGTGAACCTTAAAACCTCAGACTTTTCTGAAAATTGCCTAGAAACTTAAGTCCATCACAGAAGTGCCTCCCAGTTAAATGTTACGTGACCAATGCACGTAACCTTTCCAAGGTGTTAGACCGAATCATCATCTCGAATTATCACGATTTCTTCATTTAAATTACCTGTTTCAAATGTTCAGATTGTCTCTTTTTTCCCAAGTTCTCACCTCTGCAAAGCTGGAATTCTTTGACTGGCTAAGGAAGTAACACACTGAAAGTAATATGAACCCTGCTCCTTTCTCTTCCTCTTTCTTCTCAAAATTTACCCTGGGCTGTCAGGATGAGCTGGGCTGCAAAAATGAGCAAGTTTTAGAGAAAGATTAGTATTTTGGGAAGGAGTTTCTCTCTTGCTCTCTTACTCTCTTTCTCTCTTGTTCTTTCTTTCTCTCTCGCTCTCTCCCTGCTGGCCCAAATCTCCTGCTTACCACAGCAGACAGAAACAAGCATTTCCATGTTCCCCGTGGTCAAGGAGTAGACAACCCCTGGGTGTCGCAGAGCTGAGACTCTGAGACTTTTTGGGGCAGGCAGCTTTACATGTAATTTGACAAACAATGGGAAGTCTCTCAGATCAGAGGTGGTTCCCTCCGTACGTACTGAGATGCCCCCAAGTGAAGTCCTTGTCCCTGCCCTCAAAACTCTTTTTTTCTCCTTTTGCCTCACCTTTAAGACAGGGGACTTCCTCTCATCTCCACCACTTACCAGTTCTCACCTTACTTTGTCGCACTCCAGCCTTCGAGGGCAGGAAGGTGGTTTGTTCTTCACTGCAACATAGAGGGTGAGCACATTCACAGCGGGAGTGTGGTCTTGCTCTAGAGAAGGCGTTCACTCCAGCAGTATCCCCCATGCTTTGAACTGGAATAATTTAGGAATCAGCAGTTTCCTAAAACCAGAGGGTGGGTTTTTTCCAAACATGTGCACTATGTTTCTTTACAGTCTGCAGATCATACTTTACTAAATTTGTAACAGTGGCCATTACTCCTTGGTTTCTGGGAATTAATTTCTAAAAATCCTCCAGCGTTCTTATTAGATATATTTCATTAGGTGTCCCTTTACCTGAACCCAGTCAGACTTTCCTTAGAGCAAAATGGCAGACAGAAAAGCGCACCAGAGCCTGTAACAATTCTACAAGATTATGTGCTACTACAACTATTTCAGTCTTTAAATGTGTGTTTTTTCTCTCTTTAGTCTAAACAATTTGGTATTTCTTAAAAGATGAAGCAGCCTGGATTTTTAACAATGTGCAGTACAAAGAGCTTTTGCATTTTCTTTTCAAGCAAAACGAAAGAGTGGAAGCAGCAGCTTCACGTTGCTCAGACACTTTCATTTCTGTTAAAAGGGACTGGCAGTTTGTTTTCCTTAGCAAGCTGCAAACCCTTTTTATCAAGCTTGCAGACTAGTAGTGAAAGCCTGGGAGAAAAATCTCAACCTGTTGATGAAAGCAGCTTTCAATTTTTGAAGAAAATGCAAAGCGGAGCATCAAAACAGAGACTTATGGTGAAAACGGAATGTTTTCTGCCATGAAAAACTCTGTTTACTAGTGAAAATTGTGAAATACAGTGCTAGAGAAGATTCAGAGCCACTCAAAAAAAAAGTCAGTATTGACGTTTTTTTGATGAATTACTAGTTTTCTCAGAAATCCCATCTGTGTAGTTCAGTTTCCATCACTTAGGAGGCATAAATAAGTGCACATACATGTATATATGTTTATAAATAAATATACGTATATAATCTATGTGGAGAAAATGAGTTTTGCGTTTCTCCTCTTAACTCAGAATATATTCACTTTCATTATTGTTCTGTTACTGGTTTCCAAACTACACATTTCTCACTTCCATAATTTAACTTATTGTGGAGTTAAATTTCTTTAGACTACAATTCTTGTTACAAGTCAGGCTCTTTTTCAATAAAATGGAACTCTTTCATTAAGGGGAATAAAATGTCTTTTCACCCATTCATCGTTGTTTTAAGTTCTGACTACTGCCAATAAGCAAGGACTTCCCTTAAGTACAATGCTTTTACTTGAATGATATGGACTCTTTTATGATCTAGAGAAAATTAGTTTCATTAATTAATGTAGAAGCATGGAATATAAATATGAAAAAAAAAAGTTTTGTTTTTTTTTAAAAAGACAGACCAGCTTTAAAAAAAGATGGGAAAGTGAGTGGATTTTCCAAAATGTTCTCTTTGGCTTTGATTGAGGACCTGGGACCTACTGAAACAGAGATCAGTGCAGGGCTGTGGCTGTGCAAAAAGTCACAGCTTTGTGATGAGCAAAATTAAATGGATTGCTGGATTGAAATTGTCCCATCTGGGAGCTGAAAATGTCTGAAACAAGAAAATACCTAACAAGAATGTCCCACCATCTTAACAAAGACAATCAATCAGGGCTGTGTAAAAGAAATCTCTGTCTATGAACATGAGATCAAGCCTACATTAGTTGTTCAGTCTCTGTTTACAGTTAACAGATGGAGGTGACATCTACCAGAGTTCAATTCATCTTACTAAGAAAGGGACCCCTCATTCCACTAGTCTGGAAAATCATAATGGAATAGAAGACTATTTCACTTGGAAGGGACCTACATCTAGTCCAACTGCCTGATCATTTCAGGGCTGACCAAGAGTTAAAGCATGTTGTTAAGGGCATTGTCCAAATGCCTCTTCAACACTGGCAGGTTTGGAGCATCGGCCACCTGTCGAGGAAGCCCGTTCCAGTGTTTGAGCACCCTCTCACTAAAGAAATGCTTCCTCATGTCAAGTCTAAAATGTTGGTTGTCTTTAATGTTGGTTGTCTAACTTACAAGATAAATGTGGTGAAAGGAGAGCAACTATCTACCTACCTAACTCTAAAATGAGAATGATTGTCCTTTTAAATAGTCTGATCTAGCTTGAGGTTAATAAGTTAACAGAATCACTAGGAGAACTTTCCTAAGTCATGCAAGACACCAGACAAAATTATGGTAAGTGTTTTTTCTTGCCTGAAAAGATATCTGAAACTGTGGTCCGGTATTCAGCTTCTGTAGACACATTCACTGGTAATATCGGAATTTCTGCTGGATTCGATAGGAGACCGAAACACTGACCAGATCCTACAGGACATTGAGTCAGGGGGGATCCAGCCACAGCCACAGGGTCTTCTCCAGCAGGTTTGAATTCATTGTGTGCCCCTGTGATTTCCCTGCCCCCTCGGAGGCAAGCCTCACAGGCACTGAGCAGTGAGCACTCCGGGACCTCTACAAGACTAGGAACTGCTGACATCCTCAGAAAGAGCTAGTCAGCACTGAATTGACTGACCAATGTCCAAGAGCTGCCAAAATATCTTAAAAGTGTTGGACACACCCATGTCCAATTCGAAAAGTATGCAGAGAAGTCATAATTTGTAAATGGAAATTAGTCACTCCGTTTCTAAATAAATCTGTTCCAAATCTCATCAGAAGTGCCTTTGGCACTGAAAACTACCTCCAAATGCAATTTTAAATTACAAAGGGTCGATCCTTCAACAGCAAGAATCAACGGATCTTCTGTATCTCTGCTGTGGACCGTCTGGGTCACTAAGTGATCTCTGCCTCCCTTCCCCACACTCTGCACTTTCAGCTTTGTGCCACGGTGGGTTGGACATGCCTGAAGACAGTCAGCATGCCAGCAAGGAGTTACTACACGGTGAAGTGTAACTGAAGGGCAAAAACTGATGTGGTCACAGGGCTGCAAACCTGACATGGAAAGTAGCACATCCAGGAGCAGAAAACAGAGGAGATGGGTGGGAGGGGAGAAAGCCTGAATTATCTTGGGTTGTGGCTTCCACCAGCTGAGTGCCAGTAATTGGCCACCTGTGTGGTCTTCAACACCACACATGGGATACCAGATGTTTTCCTTTTACCCTGAGGAAGATGGACTGTGTCCTGCTGTGCTGCTGAGCCCAGCAAAGACCTTGGGCGTGATCAGCCACCACTGTTCAGCAAACCTCAGCGAACGACTGACAACCATACTAAGTTTGCAGAGTAATTACAAAACCTTCAGACTACTTGACTGACTAGCACAAATTCTTGTGGCTATTGCTGCTTCTTTTCTTTTCCCCTAGACAAGCCATGACTCTACATTTGAGAAGTGACCTGTGGGTAAAAACTCACCATGCATCAACTGAGCTGAGATAATTTTCTAACTGCACCCCATTAGCCTGCAGCAAATGCAAGATAAATGCTTAGCCCTCCCTCATGAGCTCACAGCAGAACAGTTACTGCAGATGAGGCTGGGCATAGTATCTCCTGACAGAAAAATAAGGCAGTCCTGTGACAGTTTTGCATAACCAAATCCCTTAGTCAAAGCACACAGTACATTTTCAGGATAGTTTGGTGCACTGTTCTATTTATGCCACTAAATCTAGGCATAGTTTCAGTTTCTATAGCTGAAACAGGTAAACTTCCAATTGTTAAAATGTCAGAACTGTGGGTGCTTGACCACACCGGGTAGATGATCGCAGAGGCATCAGCTCTGCAGCATTTTCACCTCAGTATCTTTCAAGATCACAGAGGCGAAACCATGTTTTCAGATTTCTCTGTCACATTGTCAACAGCATTTGTGTATGTACCCAATTTAAAAATCTGCAGCTGAGTCTTTATAGGGAGTATCTTTTTACATTGCCAAGTCTCTCATGCACAAAGTTGTTTTTGTTTAATCTTCAGGCTGACCTTCCAGACTAAAGCAGTCTTGCATTAACTTTCCAAAGGTCATATCTGCAGAATGTTGAGTCAGTGGATCTTGCAGAGTGTCAGTACATTTTTTTATTGAATTCTAGGCCCTGATTATACTCAGTTTGTTCTGCGTGAGATCAACAAGGTAGGTGGAAAATCATCCTCACAGGGCAGCTGACAATTCTCCACAAATACTATAAACAGGAATGACAGTTGCATATGGATTTTCACCCGCCAGTGAGGAGAAGGGATGCGCAATGTGGGTCAATACAGCTGATGTGGCTCTGTTAAACTAGCTGTATGACCTGAGTGGCCATCTCGGCTTTTCAGTGGCCAGCGGGCAGAGAAGCACCTCCAGGGCATGACTGCACCTAAGGAGAGAACAAATCTCTCTCTGTGTACTACAAAGAGCCCAGATAACCTTTCTGAAGACTTACAGTTGCATGTGCAAATTGAAGTGGTATGATGTCTGCTTGCTGGGGTTTGGGATTTTTTCCCCTCTGTCTTCCTCTGCACACCCTTTGTGGGTCAACTGCAAAAGTCTGATGTGAAGCAGCTCCTCTGGAACGATCTGGGAGCAGAGCGCTCAAGGTAAAGAGAAGGGAACAAAATACCTTTCCTCTCTCTGATCTCCTGCTATAATGGCAAGGCAGAAGCAAAAGTCTTTTGTACCCTGATAGATCCCTTCCTGACTCTGCAGTAGGATTCAGTGTGTCCCACCTGCATCAACTGCCAAAATAATTGTGGTGTGGATGTCAAAACAAATGCAGATACATCTAGGTGTTCAAGACTCTTCCTGTGGAAGGCTTGCCAGGAGTCTCTAATGTGGAAAAAGAAATACTGCAACTCAGTCCTTACATGTGCTGAAGGCTTCTCTAGTCAACTCTGGTCTTCGTGGTGCCTTCTTGTTCTTGCTGGGAATATCCAGGTGACTGAACGTACAATGGGCTACACCATTGCATTTTATACCATCATATATACCGTTCAGTGTGGCTGAACCACAACGGCTATACCATCTTGACTTAGTCTGTAAACCGTACAAGTGATACACAACTTTCCACACCAGATGGTTGTGGCGTTCATCACCCTCTGTGCAATAAGACTTGATATTCCAGACCAGCTCTTACATTCTGGGGTTTACTGGTATATAGCTGAAGTACCTCTACAAGAGATCACTCTATCCTTATCTATTATCATGTCTCTCATCTTGCCAACGTCTGTGTCTATGCAACGGGAAATGAGCACCTCATTTCCACCTATATAATTTCTAAGGCATATAATGGAAACAAATCATTGGGAATGATGAGACGGTTGCTTTGGCTCCTGATATAAACACAAAAAGAAATAAAGAATTAAGACCTTCATCATTTGGCACACTCAAGATATACTTAAGAGGACAACGCAACTAAACCACCTTCGCTCAGTCTGCATCATGTAGCTGCATCAGTCCACAGCAGCTACAGATGCACCTGCACGTTCTCGAAAATACAGTGGTAGCTTGATTCCTACACCAGCGTAAATCAGGTGTGAATCCAGAGCAGACTTGCACTGCTGTTGTGAGTGGTGTGCATCTTACTCTTACTTCTGCTAGTCTCACACTGGGATAAATCTTTGGCTTCAAAGTCTGGTCCAACACTCATTAAGTTATCAGAGAAGAGGAAACAGAGTATTTCACACAACAAAATTAAATCCAACATCTGAAAAATAAGATATTTTAAGCCCTTCATTATGCTATACAAGGTATTCTACATTTTTCAACATTACAGGTAGGTTTTTATAATCTTTGATATAGTGAGACTCTGATGCTGTTTCCATAAATTGAGCACAGGAAAGCAGCATTAATCTCATGTTCCTCTTCTCTTCAGAGAAAGTATAAGGTCATTTTTGTCTCCACAATTCTGGCAGAGCAGAACTGCAAAGAGAAGCCAATTCTAATAACACTCTACAGACGTAATAGAAGAGGAAGAAAATGGGAAGAAGAGAAAATAGAGAACAGCGAAGAAAATTATATGATATGTAGCCCTATCTAGTGAAACCCAGCAACTGAAGGAAACTTCTATTCTCTTTTTATTAAGTAGTTTTTAATTAAAACCACTCCAATAAACCTGACACAGATCATCAACATGACACTGACCATTGTGGCCCAAGTGAAACACTCTTAAAGGTTACACTCTGACTTTGATTTTGGGATAACGTGGGAGGGTTGTCCCCTATACAAAGACACATGATGCTCAGAAATCTTCCGTGGATTCTGGCCCTGTTATATGAATTTAAATCATTTAAATTGTTCTGTGTATTTGCTGACCTTAAAAGGTGATTTTGATGCAAATTCTGACCTACTCTTTCGCATGTGAAGGAGTCCAGAGTTGGTGAAATGTTAGAGCAGCCAGGCTGTAGCTAGGGTGATTTCATATAGGCAGCCTGGCTAACAAATGAGACAATCCTTGGAAACAGGGTTTCTGATCTAAAGCCCTTTGGCAGTTTTTGAGTTGGTATTAACAGGTCTTGGACTTAGTCCCCATGGCCTCCAGCGTTTCTGCAATGCTGTAGGAAAGGAAAATGGAAAAGGTCCAAGATTTTTTCCAACTAAGGAAGAAGTTAAAAAGACAGATTTTATAGGTGGAATAAAGCAGGGTTGGGCTGGTAGAGGTGGAATTGAGGACAATTATTTGCTCTGTAGGTGCATCACCTCCACAGGCTCTCATCCTCAAGAGGATGTAAGGCTTGGAAAAGCCCTTCTGCTTCCCTGAAACCTTGCCTACACTTTCTGCAGATGCAGCCAGTGGCAGTGGTGGAACAGCAGGACCCCAGCTGGGCTGCACACTCTTCACATCACCCCTCCCTACTTCTCCTGAAGGAGCAAAATAAGAAGGTTATGGGCAAATAGAGAGAAGTGCCATGGGTGGCCTCCTGAGAGCCTCCCCAGGACAGGTAGCGACCAAAGCAGTCTCGATGCTCTTGAGGCCACAACAGCTTACAGCATTGCGAGAGGTTCACGGCCTCGGGTGTGTTAGCAGCAAAGCTCACACGGATTTGCAGCCCATATGGGACAACACTTGCCCTCCAGTCCGGAGCACCTGCAACTCCCTCCCAGTGGAACAGCAGAGGGGACAGAGCTGAGGGCAGCAGGGACATGCTACTCTGGCTTCAGGAAAATGTAAAAAAGCAGAAAGTAACCCCAAATTCCCTTGAGAAATATATACCAATTCACCCCTGCCACATGTCATTTCGCCTGCCCCAACCGTGAGAATGTGTTTTGCTTTTTCTGCCGACTTCGCTCTTCCAAGCCAGAGGGTCATGTTGATCTTTATTTCTGTAATCATTTTTTATAATGAGCACACTTTAAGCACATGCACGCGCGGAGAAAATTAAGCGAAGCCTATGCTACTATGTTTATATTTAGACATCCCAGAGGCACAAAGCAGGTTGCTGATTTTCTGTGAAAATTCTCTTTCCAGACAAATGTACCTACATCTGTGGCACGGTGAATGATTAAAACCAGCATCCTGCAAGTGATTCGCCAGGGCTCACACAAAGCCGCAGCTTGTAACAATGAGTGCAGCCCACTCCAGGGAAATAGCCTTTATGCTTTCTATTTGCTTTCTCAATAAGGGAAATTTTTAAGAAAAAAAGGAACACAGGCAGTGTTCCCTGAGACTTCTTAATTTGTTATGAAATTCATGTCTTTAGCCAGCATGGGGAGAGCTGAATCTCATGAAAAACCTGCCCAAGAGCATAAAAGCAAAGGGTTTCCAGGACTGCGCTTTCAACATGAAAGTAAAAACTTTAAGGGAGAGTTTCTTTAGGAAAAGACTCTCCTTTGCAGAGCCTGAGAGCTCGCGCAGAGCTGATTATAACTCTCCGACTCTGCTTTCTTTATGCCAAAGTTGAGAGGTATCAAACATCATAAGCTGTTGATGCTTCTCTTCTGTTGTTTCTGCTTATGAGCACATGAGGCTTCAGCCACATCTTAGATCTAAAAAAAAAAGAAAAAATCCCCCCCCTTTTTTTTTTTAATTGCGACTTGGATTTAAGGAGCAGAAACTGAAAATCCAGTGGGCTAAATGTGATGGGAAACTTGAATATAATGTCCCTTGTCCTATGGGTTCAGATGCAAACCTTCCCCGCAATATTAGATTAGAGCCCTGGCCAAGTCTTCAAGCTGAGTTTAACAGGACGGATGTGCTTTGACTGGTGTCACAGGGACAAACCCCATCCAGTTATACACAGAGGAAAATGAAACAGATCTGTAAGCACTTCAGTGGAAACCAGCGCATAGTTTTCCACCCACAGGGCCGCGCGGATTCGCACTCGAAGCCACTCGCAATGCGACTCATCTCCCCTAATTTCGCTTCCCCAAGAAGTCCACCCCGGCTCGCTCCGTCAGCGGAGAGGGATGGGCGCGTCCCCCCGGGTGGGACCAGCGTCGTCTCAGGAGTGAGTTTATGGAAATATAAAGCCTGTGTGAAACCGCTTTGCGTGTGAGATGCGCGGCTTCGGCGGGC
>NW_010547664.1:0-2977 GCF_000687285.1 Phaethon lepturus | reverse complement strand
GCTTGCTTTCAAGCTGGGAGAGCAGTTTTTCCAGCGAGCCGGGCTTTGGAGAATCCCAGAGCACCGGACATGTGCAGAATGAGCAATGCCGGAGTTTTGGGGCTCAGCCTGGAAGACTCTGGGCCGGGTGGACAGACAGCAGGCTGGACGGACGGACACCAGGCTGGAGGACCCGTAAGCAGGCAGATAGTCTCACAGGGGAGGAAAGGGCTCACTCTGGGTTTTGGGGACACAGCATGGCTTCGAAGGGAATACAGGCTTTCCAGAGATGGATTTTGAGTTACAGGCAGCCTGAGGCTTCAGGTTTGAAGCAAAACTATTTCTTCCATCTCTTTGTGCCTGGGCTTTAAATCTGGCAAACAGCACGTGCTCAGTGTCGGTCGTTCATTCGGTCAGGCTCAGACGCTATAGCTCGCTCGATAAATACCGCAGCAGACTCTGCTTCTCGCAGGCAGCGTGGCTGCTCTGGGCGCTGGCGGTCCACGCCGGGGCGGGGAGGACCTGGCTGTTGAACCCTGCCGTCTTTTTGGATCCATCTCTCCGTTGTGGTTTGTCTGGACAAAAGGTTTTCAGCGAGTTGGAAAAACACTGAGATTCCCGGGTGTTTCACAGTCCTCAGCATCCTCTGGCCCCTTTATGGAGGTGAAACCCTGAAATTATGAGAGGCTCGAGGTCATTCTGCTGTGTGACTCCTGGGAATGATTTATAGTCCAGGGACTGTAAATCCTGCTCTGTTCAGATGCGATGAGAAAGGATTCCTCTTCCCATTTCCTGAATTCATGATATTTAAGACAAGTGACTCTGCATTAGAACAACCAAAAAAACCCATCTCTGTAGCAGATCAGAAGGGAAACGTTCCTAAACGTGAAACTAAACCTCAATCCAAAGCTGAGACAAGCGAAGTAGAGGCCAGACACAGGGACCCGGCTCAGAGCCATGCGAAGTCGCAGGCGTCGGAGATGGGCAGGATGAAGGTGTTCGCCGCCGGCCGCGTGACTTGAACAGCCCCTCGGGCCGTGGATGCCGCTGCTGACGTCTGCAAACGCTGCTCCAGCTTTTCTTCGGAGCCGTAAGGCCGGAGTGGAAGTTCCTTTAAACGAAGCCGGGATTCCTGCGGCACCGGGCGCCGGGCACGCGTGGGGCTGAGCTCCGGCGCGGCTCTGGCTGTCGGCAGCGGTCCTTCCCCAAACCCAAGAGCCACAGGGCCACCTTTTCCGCTTCCCCGGCGCGGCCGGTCCCCGGGCTGGCAGCACCCAGGGACGTGGCCAGGAGGTTGCCTAATCCCTTCTGCTTCGTGCCCGTGCGCCGCGAGCAGCGTTGCCGCGAGGGGAAGAGGATGAGGGCCTTTTTCAAGGTTACAAGCCTCTTATTTTTGGACGCCTTTCTCTACCGCTGGAGCTGACCCAGGCTGCGAGTTGTTGAAGTTTTAGGTCCTTTGTTTGTTTAATTGAAGTGCTGTTTGTTTTTGATCACAGGCGTTAGATAGGCGCTTCCTCTGCAGGCAGGAAGCAGTGATTTCCTGTTGGTTCGCCGGCCAACTCTCACTGCGCAGGAAACCTCGCTCTGCTGAGTGTTCACTTTTTGGGCAACGTTTTTGGAAGGTCTTTCGCGGTGGTGTTTTGTTTTCTCTTCCCCCCCCCGGCCCCACGAGCGGCGCTGGTGGCGTTGGGTCTCCGCAGGAAGGTCGTGTCAACGCGCGCCGGGCTGAGCGTGCTGGATGATGCCGTTTGCTGAAAATGGTTCCGTTTAGGCTGAGATCTTTCGGTGAGGTCCGAAACGCGGGGAAGACAGCGGCTGTTTTTTTTTCCCGCCACCGAGCCTCCCGCTACCGGCCACGCTTGGTTTGGACAGCAGCTACGTGTTACGCCGGGCAGCGCAAGCGCATCTTCCTTGTGCTCTTCTGGGCCCCGCGCGGTGCGGGTCCGCACCCACGAGCACCCGATGTCTTTGCAAGGCTCATCCGTCTCTAACTGCTGTTTTCTTGATGTGTGCCTTGTAGTGAAGCGGTTTGTTGGTTTTTTGTTTGGGGTTTTGTGTTTGTTTTTACAGGACACGATTTCATTTACTGTTGAGGAAGGCGTATTTGTAACGGGCCGTTTAAATGGCTTGCCCAGTATCACATAAAGGCTCAGCACATGAGCAAGGCGTTAAAACCGAGACCTGGATCAAATCTGCCAGGTTTGCCTGCTTGCTGTGCTAGGAGGACCTTTAGGCAGATGAAATCTCTGAGGATGCAGCAGGTGAAAACGTTATTACCAATTAAACCTCTGATAGATCGCTGTTCTCGGTCTCTGCCGGCCGCGGCTGAAACCGATGGTGTTTCCCGGCTGCTCCGTAAGCGCAGGCAGCTCGTTCCTCATCGCTGCGACTCCCCACCGGCCTTGCCCCCTCCTTGGCTCCAGCTGCATGCCCAGGTCGGTGCCACGGAGCGTCAGGGATGGAGTCGGAGCTGATGCTCCACGCCTGCAGAGGTGTTTCTGGGGTGGAAAGTTGACGCCTAGGCGTTGCCATCATATTGCAAACAGGCAGAACAGCGGTTCCTCGGCAGCCTCCGGCACACGGGCATTTTTTTACTCGGTGTGTTTATCCTGGTGGCATCTAGGAGCTGCCCCAGATCGGGCTTCGCTGCAGCGCCATGCCCAGAGGTGAAGCGCTGTGCTATCAGATGGCTCCAGCCACGGGAAGCCCGGACAGACAGACAGACACCGCTGCATGAGAGCTTTCAAACTGCCCCACGGCGACAGATGCCGACCGTCAGGGCTGCGCATACTTGTCTGGCCAAGTTTTTAATTATTTTGCTGTCGTAAAGGGGTTCCCCTGCAGGGAGGGAACCTGCAATGGGAAGAAGAGCGGCTGTAGGAGCAAAGCAGGGAGAGGAGGGGGAGCAGGGCAGCTCGCAGGCGAAGGGCCGGAGGGATTAATCCTGCAAATGCCTGCGCACGGGAGAAGACGGTCGGATGTTTTAGCCGGTGTTGTG
>NW_010547663.1:0-2930 GCF_000687285.1 Phaethon lepturus | reverse complement strand
CAACGGTACGGCACACCCTCTGCTGTAACCCCCAGGGATGGGGACAGCCCCGGCTGCCGAGCGGCTCTGCAGGTCCAACTCGCTTCGCCTTGTTTGTTTGGTTTTTTTTTTTTTGTAGGAATGTACCTATATTTACATACCTATATATACCGTATCCATATTTCTACCTTTGCCGAAGACAGGCCCTGCTGTGGAGATGCAAAACCCCAGAAAGGCACTGTTCCTGTTGTGCTGCTTGACTTGGGGCCAAATCCTGCTCACCCGTAGAGCCGTGCTCGGCGCAAGGAAGAGCTCCAGCCCCGGGAAGCATCGGGGAGAGCAAAATCTGACCTTCACCCACCCCCGTGCTCTCCCACTCCTGTCTCGGCGGAAACTTCCCTTCCCCGACGAGCCGGCTAGAAACTTTGCAGCGTGCCCGAGGGCTGGGACGGGACGGGGCGCCCTGACTGCCCCAGACAGCAGGTTCCAGGGGTTATCTTTAGGCTTCAACTCCCGGACGAGAGGAGGGGGAACAGTTCCATCTGAAACTCCTGATATGTACTCTGAGAAAGGGAAAAAAGCGAGGAATAGAAACAGAGAGGACCGAGAAGTCACCGTGTTCAGGAAGAGGTGGCTGAAAGAACTGAAAGCCTTTCGGTAATGCCAGCACCTCCTCGGAAAGCAGAGGAGAGGGCACCGGCTGGCTCGGGAGCACACTCTGCCTTTGTTCCTGCTCCCTCGCCCCATTCCCACTTACAGGGTCTTCTTTATTTCGGGGTTTCCGGATAACGGGAACTCAGCTACCAGACGAGCAAGGGCTTATACCTAGGTTTGCCTCTCACTTTTTGTGACCTAAAGGTACCGTAGGACAAGCAAATCATATGCTTATTTTAAATAGAGTATTTCATTCAGTACCTCAAGATTAAGGTATTCCTGTCAGATAAGCTGTCAGTCACTAACTACTTAGACACCGCATTGTGGAAGCCTGGTATCCCTGGTAAAGATGATACATATCATGTAAACCCCATCAACAAGATCAAAGTCTTCTTCTTTAATAGGATCCAATACATGTCAAACCTCATTCCAATCAAATCGTCCGTAAATGAATTCAAGATGAATATGTCATAGAATAACGTGACAGTGCAATCACATGGGGTCAGGGGTTGTTGTTTCAATGAGAGAGTCGTCAAATATTAATTCTAGAACCTCTAAATGAATAGGCATTGAGCAGGATTAGGCAGCTGCTGGTGGGGAGTTGTGTCGCTGATTTGTGTTTCTGCAAGTACGTTAAACAGTAAGTTGAAAAAAAATATTGTCTCCTTTGAACTAAAAAAAAAAAAAAAAAAGGACATATTTTAACTTACTTGACTTTTCCAGGATGTTTCTGTAAAGTCGTTTTCTCTTCCTCATTACAAGGGGAGTCTTGTGCCTCATTTCCTGACTTTCTTCCTGTTTGGGAAGAGGGGTGGAAAGTTAAGAGCAAAACCATTTATGTGTGATATGAAATGAGTAAAAGGCGCTATATGACTCGAGTATCATGGATTCAAAAAGAGAAGAAAAAACAAAACGAGACAAAACAAAACACAAGGGTTAAGCAGCGAGGGTGGGAGGGAAAACAAGCTTTCTCCGAGGGGAAACTGAAGGCTGTCTCCCCAGCAGAGCAGCACACGTTTTATGGAGTCATGAAGTTTCCATGGCTGATTTAGGGGCAAAAAAAATATGAAAGGACATCTTTTCAGTTCTCCTTTGATCTGACATTCACCTTCTGGCAGGCTATTGTAAGGCAGGCTTTTTACCAACTCGACTATATTGTTTACAGATCCTTCCCTCTCGAAATTAAATTTCGGACTCTTTGCGAGCCTCCAACGCAAGTTGTTGTCTCAGCAAGGATTAGTATAGTACCACCCTGGCACTTCTCCCTGCCTATAATTTTCAGCTTGCTCTTTGCACTCTGCAAGGCAGAGCACTGCCACTACTGCAGGCAGAACTTTGCACATCTTTCTTTGAGCGGCAGCAATAACCCTGAGAGAATGTCTGGGGTGTGATGCAGTGTCCGCGTCTATATTTTTACAGATATCTTTGAAATTCTCAGTTGTTCTTTTTTTTTTTTTTCCCTAATACAGAAAAGCATACTAGAATCTGGAATCAGTTACCTCAAAGAAGATTATTATTATTATTGCTACTGTTATTATAGGGACTCCAGGGCTGGTAAATAAAAATCTATACTAAATAAATAATTGATGATATTAATTATGAAACTTCATCAGCGTATCACAGTCATACTCCATCACAAATAATTTGATGTCCTCAATATTTTCACTGCTGTGATCAAAACTACTGCCGAAATAAAAAGAACTAGAGGAATCCCTTAGGAATTATATTTTCTAGTCAACTTCCATTCATCCTCACATTTTTATAAAGTCAGAGCAGCAAACACTGCCCCACTAGTGAGAGGTTTGCAGGAGTTGTGCTTTATTGGTTAGGACGGGAGGCTGGAGAAGTGCTCAGCTCCCAAGCGTTCGCCAAAACTTGTTGAAACTGGACAAAAAAAAAAAAATCGCTGCATTTAATATTTCAAATGGTTACCAGATGACAAAAAACGAGGGCAAAACAGTTGTGGATTTCAGAGTAAATATTGGCTAAAAGTCTGGCTCGATCTCACACGCCTTTCTCACCTCCGCAGTGGCACCGGCGGGGCAGAAGGGTGAGGATGCCCCATTGCCCGAGCGGGTCGGATCTCGGCCGGGCCGAGCGCTGGTGCAGGATACCAGCCCCTGCCCTGGGGTCCCACGCCGGGTCTGGGGTGCGAGGGGCTGCAGCCTGCGCAGGAGGGACCCGTTTCCCTAAACGCTCACTTCTACACCCGGCCAAAGGTGCGCGGGCGGAATGGGGCTGGGGGCAGCCGGGAGGCAGGTGCCTCGGGGGGGACGGCGTGGCCCCAGGATGTCCGA
>NW_010547662.1:3374-11012 GCF_000687285.1 Phaethon lepturus | reverse complement strand
AGGGGAGAGAGGAGGGCCCCTGATATTGGGATGTCCCCAGACAGTCTCGGTGGGGATAAGGAGGGGTCCCCAGAAGTTGTAGGGTAGAGAGGAGGGACACCAGCTTTGAGGTGACCCCAGAAGGTCAAGGTGGGGTGGGGGGAGAGGAAGGTCCCCAATTCTGGAGCCTTCCTGGAAGACCTGGGGGAGAGAGAGGAGGGTCCATGCGGGGTGGGGAGGCAAGGAAGGGTCCAGACTTGGGATGTCCCCACAGGGTCTGTGTGGGTAGGGGCGATGGACAAGGGGACCCTCAATTTTGGGGTGTCTCATGTTGGGTGTTTCTGGAGGCAGGCAGGAGGGCAGCGGGGTTGGGGATGCTGCTTCAGGGAGTGCAGGCTCAGGGGACAACATGGGGTTTGGGGGTGCCTGACAGGCTTGGGGCATTTCCTGGGGATGGGGGTGCTGGGAGCACGTTTCCCTGAATGAGGGACCCTCTCCAGCAGCACAGAGGAGCCCCAAAGCCGGTGGCCAGAGGTCTCTGGCACTGATATCCTTGCTGGCTGCCCACAGATGGCTTCGGCAGCACGAGTGCGTGGAGAAACTCAATATGCACGCCATTCTGAGTGCTTCCATGGGCCAGGAGCAGCTCCTCATTGAGCTGCTGGTCACCTACACCAAGGTGAGCCTCTTTGGGTGTGGTAGTAATCCCCATGCCAGGCCTTCAGCCTTGAGCTGGGGTTGTCCTGTGGACAACGTGCAATTTTGGAATGAAACAGTGAAGAATCTGCTATATCTCCGGCAAAGACGTTTGACTGGTAGTTTGCCAGTGTTGCTTTTTAAAAAATTAAAGGTCAAGCTGTGGTATTTCTGCTTGCTGGTTTCTGGTTCCTCTCTGGAGGTTGTTTTGGTCTCTTTGTGCACCAGCCCCTCTGGCTGTGGATCTTTGCCCTATACCCAAGATGTCCCAGCCCTGGAATGTGCCAGGACGTGTGGTGCCCTGGGCCTGCCCAGCTCCTCAGCGTCATTGTTCCCCTTTGCAGCCCCAGGAGCTCTCTCTGCCCTCTCATCTGTTGGGGAAAAGCTGTTGATTTCTGAGCTGCGTGAATACAGACTGCGTGCCCCAAGGCCACCCTCCTCCTTGAGATGACTCCAAAGTCTGTGCAGCTGAGCATTAGCAATAAAACTGGTTTCCACTCTGGCACCAGTCTGAATGGCTTCACTCCCTCGTCCCTTCCCTGTCTAGATTCCGGTTCTCATTGGGGAGCTGATCTCTGTGGAGATCTGGAAGTACAAGATCTTTCCTGTGCTGTGCCGGCTAGAGGACTTCAAGCCAAGAAGCACCTTCCCCATTTACGTGGTGGTGAGTAGAGGGGGCAGTGGGAACAAGCCTGCAAATTGGGTGGGCACTGCTACACTTAAAAATAAATCTCACCCTGAAGGTCTTGGAGATGGTGTTTTACATCTCACCAGGCTGAGAAGCTGCAGCACACAGTGTCCCAGGAGGGACAGGGACCTGCTGCCAGGGGAGCTCAACTCTGCCCCTGCCTAATCCTGCACAGGGGCCTGCTGGAGCTGCTGGATGCAGGAAAAGCTGCTCCTGGAGGCAGCTGCGCTCCTGGCTTGCAGCTTCCAGCAACTTGGTCCTACCCTTGCTCCCAGGCAGCAACACCCCAGGGGTATTTGCCCACCTCTGAGCACTGTTTTCCTCTGGCGCCTCTAACCAGTGGACTCTCTGAGGTTATGTGCTGCTGGGTTAAGAAAAATGTAGCTTTTTCTTACCAAGCTTCTGGGAGCAGCAGTCCCTTGGCCCGTTCTTGGCAAAGGAGTGGTCTTCAGAACTTGGATTCCCTGCGGAGGGATGTAGCCCTTGACCTAAGGGAAATCTGCCCAAGGCTTGGAAGTTTTAGCCCGTTTTCAGTCCAGGGTAACACCTTGCTGGGGCAAAGTGGTGTCTTCCCTGGGCAGCCATTTGTCTGCAGCATTGCCTTGAGGCAGTTATCTCATGGTTCCTGGCGTCAGAACAAGGCTGTCTGCCCCTGTCCCAGGGGGCTGAGAGCTGCGCAGCTGTGCAGAGCGCTGTCCCATCTCGGGCAGTGGCTTTGTGCTGGGGGCTGCAGCTTGCCTGAGGACTACGGTTGTACTGTCACTGTAGTGCAGAGGCAGAGCCCTGCCTGCTGGGAAGCATGCTTCTCTATCAGCATGTTATAGTGTCATAGGCATGCTAACATAAATATTAATACAAGGTGTATGAACTGGAGTTGTTTAAAAGATTACACCACTTGTATTTGGCTCTTGGACTTGTGTTTGGCCAGAACTACATAAGCAGCTTCTTAGAAGAGCCCTTTTCCCGGTCCCGTTGCCTCTGTCCTCGGAGCTGGTGACCGCTCTGCTGTTACGTCACTCTTGCCATTTTCCTCCCACAGCTGCATCATGAAGCCTCCATCATTAACCTCTTGGAGACGGTGTTTTTTTACAAGGTAAGAGGCAGATTCAGCTTTTTTCAGTGTAAAGCCCCTGGGTTTTACATGGCCAGCCCCCACGCCATGAAAGCCATGGCTGTGGGGTCTGGCTCTCTGTGAAACTCCTGTCATTGTGAAGGAGATCTGTGAGTCAGCAGAGGACAGCATTCTGGATTTAATTGATTATTGCCACCGAAAACTGACCCTGCTCGCAGCTCGGAGCACCAATGGACAGACAGTGACCCCGGCAGAGCTTCGTCCTGAGGATCTGGCCAGCCCCTCGTCCATGCAGGTGAGGAGAAAGTCCTGCAGCTCACTGGGGACACGTGCGATGGAGGATGTGGGCAGCCTGAAGCAGCACAGGGGGGCCTTCCTGTGTAGAACTCCTTGGGTGTGACCCCAGCACCTCCCGCCCATCTTAGAAGGCATCTGGTGTTGGTGCTCATCCAGGCCAGCAGCTCGGCTGGGTCGGCAGCTGCACCCACCTCCCTCCACCCCACAACAATGCTTCCGCCCTCTCTCGTGACAGTGACAGCCTGAGTCTCCCTGCAGGACACTGTCTGAGTTGGCACTCTGAGTGGGGGGATGCTGAAGAATTGACAGTTACACAAAATATTGAGTAGAAGGGTTTTGGCTATTTACTGTTGCTCTTAAAAGCTGTGTGGGTATGTCTCCCTGGAGCTTGTGAAACCACCTTAACTCAAGCTGCAGCTGGAGCCAGACAGGGTTAACCATGAGAGGGTTCCTTCCTTAAACCAATGTGTGATTATGACTAGGAATTGTCCTAACGTGTTTTCCCCACCAACTTCCTCAGCTCTCTGAGAAATACTTCCTCTCTGTGCTCATTGAGACAGCACGGAGCTGTTCCCAGTCAGGTGTTTCAGGGCTGCTGCACACACCTTCCTGGTGTGGGAGCTCTCTTTCCTTCTGGGACTTTGCTTCTCAGCACCTTGAGTTTTCTCCTTAAACTGCACACATCACTAGGACTGTCTGGAGCAGCAGGGTTAAAGTGATAGCCTGCAAGCTTGGCCATACCTCCCCGCATTGCCTCCATCCTTTGGCTTGTTGCCCAAGCACGTGCTCCTCTTCCAGAAAAGGGAAGGAAGTGGAGGGCTCCAGAGCACAATAGGGATGTTTTACAGGAAATGTTTTCCCAGCTGGGGAGGGGAAGGGGGTGTCTCTGTTAGAGCTTCAACATGGCTTAAGGAAAAAAAAGACCTTTTCTAGCCATAGGGTTCAAAAAAGTGCTTGTCTCCCATGGAGCCTGGTTTCCTCTGATTCATTCCAGTCCCTCCTGACTCTACATACAATAACCCCCTACAAAAAAACTGTTCCTTTCCTCTCCTGTGTTGTGGAGCCTGTTATCCTTTGTGAGTGTTTATGGTGGTAACCCCTGGGGCAGGACCTGTTCTGCTGTCCCCCCTGAAGCACAGGCAAAAGATAGTCCCTCCCTGAAGGTAACAGAGATGAGATCTGGATACCAGCAGGAGCTGTAAGGAAACAGCCTCATTGGGGGAGTTTCGAGAGGGAGTTGGGGTGGAAGAGCCCAAAAAGCTTTCTTGGTAGTGTGTGAGGCACCAGCACAGGGAGCACAGGGCTTCTCACCACAGGAATTTGGAAGGGAACCGTTGCAGTGACGCTTTAGAGGAAGAGGAGTTGCTGAGGTCAGTGCTCTGCACACGAAGATGTGAGCTGCTGAGCGTCTGGGAGTGGAGAGGAGAAGCTCTGCCTCGGCCAGGGAGAAGGACTTGGCACCTCTCAGCCTAGCCATTCCAATGGCTTTGAAAGAGGCTGAGTCAGAGGGTGGTGGGGCTGTTAGCCAGAGCACATGGGGAATGAATGGGGTGTCCATGCTGCCTGGAAGGGAAGGAGACCAGGTAGCTGGAGAGCGTGGCATAGCTGTGGGCTAGGATAACCACAGGCAGATATTCTAGCTGGCTGTACTCAAGCTGGAGAGGAAAAGCAGATCCAGGAGGGGTGGATGTAGGACTGCAGCTGTGCCAGGGCCAAGTTTCTCCCTCCTCCCCCTCAAGTTCCTCTGCTGATCATGCAGCTCCCTCAGCCCCATATGTCTCATGGGCCACAAGGTGATCCTGGAAGGGGAGAACTGTGACCAGCTTCTGTTGGGGGTGTCCCTGTGCAGAGATGCTGCTGCTATTAGCCACCCGTGATCTGTTAGGTGTAGGTTGATGAGGGATGAGCAACAGTGGGCTGCAAGCACCTCTGTGGCTGCCCTGGCAAACAGGCAGTGCTGGCGCAGTCGAGATGAGAAGCAGTTTGTTTTGCAGGGCTCTGGTTTCCTCCCCAATCTGTGGTTACCAATGTGCAGCCAACAGGCTGCCTCCCTGGAGGTCCTGGGAAATGGGGCCTGAAATCCTGAGGCTGTGCTTGTCCCTCCACAGGAGCTGCAGAAGCAGGCGGAGACGATGGAGTTTGAGATTTCCCTGAAAGCCTTATCCGTGCTGCGGTTCATCACCGATCAGGTGGATAGGTAGGTGCCCAGGAGCAGTGGAGGACACGCGCCGAGCTCTCCATTTGAGATTCCTGTGGGGTTGCAGCGGACGCCTGGACCTCTTTCAGCAGCTGGCTGTATCCGTGCTGGCAGTGGCACTGTGCCCCATCAGGCAAACACAGTAGCACTCCACCCTGCTCCGTGGTACTCCTGGGGAACCCAGATCATTGTTTTTTTTCCTGCCTCTCCCAGTTGCCTCAGGGAGCATTTGTATCTGTTCTGGCATTTGTCTGCGAGCACCTTTTCACCCTTTCTGTCACATCTCCAGCCTGCCCCTGAGTGCGCTGACACGGATGCTGAACACCCACAACCTGCCCTGCCTCCTTGTTCAGCTGGTGGAGCATTGCCCCTGGAGCTGCTGGGAAGCAGGTACGGATCATGCCCCGTGGTACCTGGGGCGCCGTGCTGGGACCTGACAGGTCTGCTGCAGGAGCCCTTGCAGAAGGCTGCTGCCCCTCTATCCTCCCCTCCATCCTCCTCCCCTTGCTCCTCACTAGTGCTCCCTGTCTGAAGCTGTTCAGCTCGAAAGCAGCTGCTGCACAGCTGGGCTGGGGACAGGGCAGCACTCCCAAAAGCTGATCCTTACACCCGGCTGTGTCTCTTCTGAGCTGATCATGGCCAGGATGGGAGCAGGAGCATAGCATGTCTTCCAGTCCCACCTGCTCCTCTAAGGAGTCTTGTCCTGGATGCAGAAAGACCAGAGTGCCAGTCTCAGCCTGTCTGCACCTTTCTGGAACAGCGCAAAGAGCTGGAGCCAGACATAGGCTCTCCCAGGCAGCAAACCGATTGCCCTGAAGCTGCTAGTCTTTGAGCTTCGCTCTTGCCGAATGCCTCTGATAAGGTTGTGCCCATTGGCCATCACCTGCACCATCAGCCCTGCCTCCTGTGTCTCTATAGCCAGGCATGCCCCCCTGCAGCCCCCCAGCTTCCTCGCTGCCTGCCTCTGAGCAGTGGTGGGGCACAGCCTGGGGTGTGGGAACCCGCAGTCCCCTCCCCAGCCCAGCACCAGTGGGGTCACAGCACGGGCAGGGGAGGAAGAGATGCTGGGAAGCACGTGGCTCTGCGCCTGCCGAGAGATGCCCAGCTGGATGTGGGAGCTTTCCTCCTTCCTCCGGCCAGGAAACACATCCCTTCTCTCCGCCTGTGCTCTCAGGGTGTCAGAGGGAGCTTTGATCCAGGGCCCTGTGGGAGGGACTGGGAAGAAACAAGAGTGCAAAGGCATTTCCAGGCTGTGCAGATGCAGGGTTACATCCTCCTCCATCCCCCAGAGCAGCATAGTAGCTCGTGGAGCCTGTTTTGTCACTTCTGTTATATTCATGCTACTTCTGGCTTTTGCTGGCAGAAGAACCTCCAGACTAGCAGGCATTGGCCACACTGATACCCCAAAACATGCCTTTCCAGCCACTCTGTTGCTGCAGTGTGGGCTCCCCCACCATCTACCAGTGCTCCACACTCCTGGCCAAGTACAGAGCGAGATATCTTGGAGATGTCGGTTCCTGCCACAGCGCTATTGTTTTAATGCATGTTCTTTTTGCTTTCCGTGCTCTCCAATGTATTGTCTCAGTACCAAGTAGGTTGCTATGTTGGGCAAAGGGCTGGGGAAACTGAGGCTGGCAGAAGCAGAGGGGCTTGCCTGTGGCAGAGTGAGGAAGTGAGCGTAGGCTGGCATCCCCACCTCTGAGCTGTCTTCCCTCAGGCAGCGCTCTCTCCCTGCAGCTGTGTGTTCTTCTGTCTCTCAGGCAAGCTCAAGAAGTTTGAGAACGGCGCGTGGCACGTGGTGCCCCCAGAAGACCAGGTGAAGATGACCAAACTCGATGGGCAGGTGTGGCTTGCCCTCCTCAACCTCCTGCTCAGCCCTGAATGCCAACGCAAATACCACTTTGATGGCTTCAACAAGAGCCAGCTCCTCAAGGTAGGACCCTACACCATGAAGGCTGTGGGTCCCACAGCATGCAATAGGACTTTGCCAGCACTGGGCACCTCTGGGCATCCTTGCTGTGGGCTCCTAGCAGCCAGAGGTGGGAGAGCAGTGGGGTCAGACACCATGCCAGCAGCAGCAAAGCTTGTGTTTGCAAGTGCACCCCATGGGACCCCATGGGTTGCTCTGCCAGTGCCCCACAGATCCCTGCTCTTGCCGTGCCACATCTGCATCTCTGGCTCCCTTGTCTCCACCTCTGTCCATTCGCTTTTCTCTTCCCCTCCATGCCTGCAGCTCCGTGCATTCCTGACAGATGTCCTCATTGACCAGCTGCCCAACCTGGTGGAGATGCAGAGATTTCTGAGCCACCTTGCGGTGACAGAGCCGGCTCCCCCCAAAAAGGATCTTGTCCTGGAGCAGGTATCCTGTGGCTCTTTCCTCCACCTCTCCAGCAGCTCTGCTTTGAGCCTGGTAGCTCCCTACCCCCTTTTCCTCCCACCAAGCTCAGCTCTGGAGAGGTGGTGCCCTCATAAAGCAGCCAAGCACCCATTTCACAGTTACACACTTACTGCCAGCAAAGTTGCCCGTGGATGACATGAGAGCCTTGTCCTGCTACAGCAGTGGCCAAGCAGTCACATCTGAAGGCTGGGTTATAAACAACTCTCCAGATTGCATTGAAGTCACTGGGGTGGTGGCTGCATGGGGCAGAGAAAACCCCTGACTTGTTTTGACAATTAACTCTTTATTTAACATTTATCAGTGTTTTCCTG
>NW_010547662.1:384-3343 GCF_000687285.1 Phaethon lepturus | reverse complement strand
TCAATGAAGAGTCCTCTTCACAGCCTTGGCCCGGGGCTGCTTGGCACTCTGCATATGGAGGGATGCCAAGGTCTGGTGGCAGAGGCCAGAGTCAAACTGGTCCCAGCTGATGTCTGGGGCTCAGGAGTTGGGCCCTGAGGGTCTTCAAGAAGCTGAGGGTCCTTGGGGTTTTTAATCCATGCAGTGGTAACCACTGGAGAAAAGTGTTTCTACTGTCTTCTCGTGAGCTGGGGAGAGAAACTGTGTGTGGGCAGATCTGCAAAGAGGCAGCTGAGAAGAGCTGGGAGAGCAGAGACTCTTCCCCACTGTGGGAGCTGCAGGGAGGCTCCACGCCCCTGCCCAGCCTGGATGGGTAGGTCAGGCAGCAGCCACTTGGGCTGTGTGGAGGGGGAGCATGCTGCCCCAGCACGGCCAGGTGCATGATCCGAGGGGAGGGTGATGTGCCCTGGCCAGAGCTGGCTGTGGCTGAGCCGGAGGCATGGCCCGTGCCAGGAGCTGGGGCTGGCGAAGGCTGCAGGGCAGAGGTCGTTGTGGATTCACTCCATGTGCCTCGACTGCCAGCGTGTCAGTGGGGCAGAGACAGGCATTTTTTTGGGCCAGAGCCGGGCACCTGCCGCGCCAGGGACCTCGTCCAGCCCTCTCCCAGGCTGCTGCCCTTCTCCCCAGCTCTGCTTTTGTGCCGGTGCTGCTCCTGCCTCCACCAAGGGCTGGGGCTGAGCCGGGCGGGCAGGGGAAGCCAGCTGGAATCATACACGTGGGCTCCCTGCTCTGCCCAGAAAGTGGTGAACTCACTCCCTGTTGCCGAGCCAAGCTTTGCAAAGGCCGTTTTCCATTCAGCTGGTCCCAGCGCAGCCTCCTCCCCTTCCAGGCCCGGCTATTTTTACTCTGCTGGAGAAGGCACCGCTGTTTGAAGCATCATCGTCCTCTCCAGAGCCTGAACTCCACGCGCCGCTCTTGGCTGGCGCTTTCCCTTTCACGCTGGCCAGCCCTTCCCCGAGTGTTTGTCTTCAGGGAAGTGACGAGTGGAAAAATCTGCTCAGGCAAATGGCTCCGGAGCACGAGGTTCACACTGCTGCCGGCACAGATAGTGCTGAGATCCCAGGGCTTCCTATGTGGGAGCCCAGGCCTCAGGCCTGAGCTCTCGCTCCCAACCGCACCCTGAAGGTTTTGCCTTGTTTCACCTGAACACTCGCTGGCGAGTGGATCCATCCCATCCACGTACCCAAAAGCACTCTCTCGTGCCCTGTGCCTTCACCTCTGTATGTGCTGCCTCTGCTTACCCTCCCAGGGGGACGCACTCCTTGTGCCCAGGGCCGGCTGCCCCCTCGTCCCCCGAATGCCCCTCTACCGCCATGCCTTCAGTCTGGCTGCGAGCACCCCTTCCTCCCGCTCTGCCTCTCCCACCAGGTTCCTGTCATCTGGGACCGCATCCTAAAGAAAAACACGGGGAAGTGGGAGGCCATCGCCAAGCACCAGGTGAAGCTTGTCTTCAGCCCCACTGAGGAGGAGCTGAAGCTCCAGGCACACAGGTAAGGCCCTGGCACGTGGAGCCAGGATACCCATTAGCAGGGGCTGGAGCTCAGCACTGGGAGGACAGAGGGGTCTGTGTCCTCGGTGGAAAGGTGCAGCGGGGACAGCTCGCTGCTTGTCAGCAGCTCCTCGTGAGCATCCTCACCCCCTCTCTGCCCGCTGCAGGTGGGCACAGACCTACAGCCTGGACATGATGGAGGCTCTGGCCCCTGACAAGCCCCGCTGCAGGGTGTGCGGTGCGGAGGCGGCCAAGCGGTGCTCTCGCTGCCGGAACGAATGGTACTGCACACGGTGAGGGAGCCCTGCCACAGCCCCCATGTCCCCTGCAGCCCTCCCAGTGCCTCCCTGCAGACCCCAGTGCCCCCTGCTCCCCAGAGCACCACAGACCTCACCAGAGACCCCTGTGAAAGGGCCAAGGGAAGCCAGGGGTCCCACCGCTGCTCAGCACTGCTGGCTCTCCACTTGCCACCTACCTCTCTAAGTCTCATGGTGGGGCTGATGTGCCAGGACAGGGGTGGAGGAGATACTGGTGAGCATTGTGTTGCTGCTGCCAGGCGCTGAGCTACCTGTGCCCACACCGACAGCACCGACAGGCTGGTGACACTTGTCTCCCTCCCCTGCACCTTGGTGGGTCAGGAGTAGGGAGGAAGGTGTCCTGTGGGTGCAGGTGACAGGCTGGGATGTGGCAGCTGGGATGGTGGCAGTAAATTAAATCTTTGGTGCTAAACCATCTGGCAAGGTCTGGTTATACCCATGTTGTTAAACACTCTTAGCCCCCCATCCACCTTCCCGTTGGGCTAATGCTCAGCCATGCCAGCTCCCTGCCTGCGCCCGGAGGAGTGTGGTGCTGGGGTTTGTCCTTGTCACTGCTTCATTCCTGGGGATGGATGTGGCCCTATTGCATCCCCGCTCAAGCTGCAGGCACCCTGCTTCACAGCAGAGCCCCTGAGCAGCGGCTTTGCCCTCCACAGGGCCTGCCAGGTCCAGCACTGGCAGAGGCACAAGGCTGCCTGCAACCTGATGGCCGAGGCACCAAGGAGAGCGGACAACCCGTAAGAGAAGTGGTGACTGGCAGTCAGCCCAGCGACCACAGAGGAGAAGCCAGTAAAGGCCCAGGATGGCACTGGCTCTCCCATCTCCTTCCCCAGTGCAGACTTCTCTAATAAACCTCCTTCTGCACCCCACCGCTGCTCATCTCCTGCTTTTTTTCCTCCTCGCTGAAGATACTAAACCCCTTCCTCCCCGCCCTTGCACCCAGGGAGAGGGGGGAGTGTCCATTTTTTTCCCCCCTCTGCAACACCAGAAATCCTGGAGAACCCCCAAAAAGAGCCGGATACCCTTGCGGATACCAGAAAGGCCCCCAAGGTGCCTTAGCCGGGGGCAAGAAGGCCTTGGATCAGGCGAGAAGGCCTCTGTGCAATGTCTTATT
>NW_010547662.1:0-353 GCF_000687285.1 Phaethon lepturus | reverse complement strand
TGTTTTTTTTTTGGCCTGCCGCCGTTAGAGCGGTGGGGGGAGGCAGAGGATGTGGTTAGCAGGAGCACCTCGCTGTGAGAAAGAATGTGAGTTTCTCAGGTGTTCGTCATCGTCTCATAGGGATGATTCCCTCCCCAGACTCATTAGCAGCGAGGGCTTGGCCCCCGCCGTGGCCCACCACCATCTCTGCAGGGTTTACTGGTGGCCTGCAGTGCCTTGGGCTCCATCCCCAGCTTTCCCTGGCCAGCAGCTGCTGCCAAAGGGCTGGAGCTTTGGTCTGAGCACGGCTGGGAAAGGTTAACAGTGACGGCACTGCCTTGCATCTCCTGCTGGGCTGCCTGAGCCTCCCCCCC
>NW_010547661.1:0-3158 GCF_000687285.1 Phaethon lepturus | reverse complement strand
TCTACAACTACCTGAAAGAGGGTTGTGGTCAAGGTGGGTGTTGGTCTTCTCCCAGGTAACAAGCAATAGGACAAGAGGAAATGGCCTCAAGTTGTGCCAGGGGAGGTTTAGACTAGATATTAGGAAAAATTTCTTTACGGAGAAAGTGGTCAAGTATTGGAACAGGCTGTCCAGGGAGGTGGTGGAGTCACCATCACTGGAAGTGTTCAAAAAATGTGTGGATGTGGCACTTCAGGACATGGTTTAGGGGGCATGGTGGTGTTGGGTTGATGGTTGGACTTGATGATCTCAAAGGTCTTTTCCAACTTTAATGATTCTGTAATGATTCTGTGAGTTAAGGGGAAAAGTTACTCCTTACCACTAGCGTTTGCCACATGAGTTTTCCTTTTCCTACTGTACAAGATAGTTGGACCTATTACCTGGAGGAAAGTTCATGCACAAGACATTGATGTATCTACAAAATAAACTCAAGACACACTAACCTTAGCTTCAAAGACTTCCACACAAGTATGAGAGTATGGAAATGGATTAACAAAGGAAAGATATTTGCCTAGTGAAGACAGGGACACTATTTACAGCTAAAGAAAGAACCCCCGTAACATCAACGAAAGCCCTATTAGAAAATTCAGTGACTCGGACAGAAGGTACTTTCAGTAGCAGAATTGATAAAAAATTAAAATCGGCATGAATAAAACATCAGAATCTAAACAGCTGGTGCTAGATACATGTCCAGAGCCACACTTCAGCCTTTTTTAGCAGAAAAGACTGATGAAGCACTGGTAATAGTTCCTCTTTGTCCTGCAGACTGATGATCCTTCCCAGGCAGCTGACTGATCAGAGTTTTGCACAAAAGGAATTATTTGAACTTTGTTTTCCTTCCCCAGACAGCTGTGGCAGCTGCCACAGATGACTACAGCAAATGGCCTCATGCTTGCAGGGTTCTTAACATTGTGGCAAGCCTACACATTTATACTTATCACTCCTACTCTCTTCCCTTTTGTGCTTTACTTTTATGCACAGCTCAGTAATTGGCTATTCATGACTGCGCAGAGCATGCGATACAAGTCTCTAGAGTTACTGTGATATGCACAAATTTATTCTCCAAATCTATTTTCAAAGTGAAAAGGCCCTTTTCCATTAAAAATCTAACTCTAACTATCAAATGCTTATCAAGTCACTGTTGAGATGTTCACTCATTGCTAGACCACGTAAAGGTACTTTTTCTCCTCTCCTGCTTGTGCTTCACCTTTGCATCCAGTTGTTCCTAACATTTTCAATCTTGTATCTAATAATCACTTTGGTTGTTTTTTTTTTCATTGCTTTTCATTTCATCTCCTCCAAATCAACAATTTTTGTTTGATTGTTGGGTTTTTTTTGTGAAGTATCAATACTGAAGTACTCTGTTGCCTACAGTATGGTTTCAGAGCTGTGACAACAGACTTGGCCACATTTTCTTTACTTTCCACAGAAACAAATGAATCTATGGAATTTCACCATAGTAGGTGTAGAGAAGACAACATAGTCGCTGGATAGACTAGCTTATGTCCAACTATCCTCATGATTGGTACATTAACAATAAGCACACAGTATGAGCATGAAAGAATTAAGAAGTAACCCAGCCAACTGGATCCCCAACAGACAAAACACCCTCCTAGGTCCTCTACTACAGAGCCACCAGCTTGAATCAGCTATCATAAAAAGCTTTCCACCCTAGTACAGAGTGGGTGTACTGCAATCTTGAAACTAATAAGTAGTTGGCTACCCACTCTACAGCAAGTATCTACATTCCAGGCCAAACAAGCTGTCAGAGGAACTAAACATTGATCTATCTGATTGAAAAAATTAAAGCCTACACAAACTGACAAAGGGAAAAGTCTAAAGTGAGAGCATACCCAATTTGTCCACAGATTTAATCATAAAATATTAAGAAGCAGTTGTCATTAAAATAACATGAACAAGAACAATCAAAACATTACAAAAAAATAAAACAAAGATGTAGAATGAATACAAGCAGCAAGATACACAAGTCTATATATGAACTGACAGGAATTAAGAAAATACTTCTACAGGCACGTTACTCCACAAGACATACACTTCAGGGGTTCCTTGCCTTCCTTTCTGAAGCCACTTAACTTCCAATAAACAATCAAGATACTCATACTGAGCTAAATGATTTCTTAAATGATTCATTAAGTCTTAAGCAAGAATTGCAAACTACAAAAATCACAAACATGGATTTCTTTTAATGAAAGAAAGTAATAGAGGGATAAGCTTATTTCAATCTATTCTTCAAGAACATTTCTGGACTGCATGGCTTTCTTGAATTCTGAACAGGGATTCTTAGTTTCTCAGGTAAAGCTCTCCAGCTCCATACAGATGTTCAATATTTTGATATATTGAAGTCACAAGAAAAGATACTGCCACTGACAGTCAAATATCCCAACTTCTAACGGTCTTCGACATCAATCACCTTACAGAAGACAGTAATCAGTGGGAACAAAATCTAACCACATGGTAGTGCATTCTTGCATACACACATTCCCTGATGTACAGTCCTTCACTCATCAGAAAACAGAAAAATGACGCCACAGCATTTGTTGTCCCTTTGAATTTTCTCCCAAATAAACATAACAATTTCAGTTGTTTGGGCATTTTTTGTTGTTTTTTTGTGTGTTTCTTTGGGTTTTGGGAAGGTGTCGTGATTTAGCTCCAGCCAGCAACTAGGCACCACGCAGCCGCTCGCTCACTCCCCCTCCCACAGTGGGATGGGGGAGAGAATTAGGAAAAAAACCTCGTGGGTTGAGATAAACACGGTTTAATAGGACAGAAAGAAAGAAGGAAACAACAATGATAATACCAACAAAGGAATGTACAAGAACAAGTGATGCCCAATACAGCAATTGCTCACCACCCAGTGATCGACAGCCCGTCCCCGAGCAGCGATTTCCGCCCCCCGGCCAACTCCAGTTTATGTACTGGGCATGATGTCGTATGGTAGGGAATATCTCTTTGGCCAGTCTGGGTCAGCTGTCCCGGCTGTGTCCCCTCCCAGCTCCCCGTGCACCCCCAGCCTGCTCGCGGGCAGGCCAGCACAAGAAGCTGGACTATCTTGACTGCTCAGTAACAGCCCAAAACATCCACACATTATCAACAGTTTC
>NW_010547660.1:0-7996 GCF_000687285.1 Phaethon lepturus | reverse complement strand
TCCAGCCTTCCTGGGCCCCTTTGTCCTTCAACAAGCAGACTTGTTATTTCACAAAATATATAAACAGCTTTTATGACAAACATCTGTGGATGATTTTAGTTGATTGGAGAGTCTGG
Source organism: Phaethon lepturus (assembly GCF_000687285.1). Classification (NCBI taxonomy): domain Eukaryota; kingdom Metazoa; phylum Chordata; class Aves; order Phaethontiformes; family Phaethontidae; genus Phaethon; species Phaethon lepturus. The sequence goes on along the minus strand of NW_010547660.1, from coordinate 7,880 downwards.
TCAGACTTAGTATGATGCATTTGGCCTGCCATTAAATTATGTCAAAGTGCAAATGCATAAATTAAGGAAGTTGAAAACTAAAACTAATGTTTTATCAGGAAGGAATATTCTATTTTTTAAATTTCTTACTTTAATAATGTGTTCGTTCTTCATAAAGTGTATCCAGAAGGTACATACAGAATACTAAGAATTTCTTATGTGAATTGTATTTAATTGTGTTTTTATTATCTAATTTCTGATTCTCAAATTCACATTGTACTTTGAATTTATGTGAATGAATAGTTTTTTATCAAATTTTTTCAAATTTGATAAAGCCTAAATATGTCATGTAATGCGTAGTTGTCAGTGTGCCTGCTGGCTCTCTTCCCTTCCTCCCTCCCCCTTTTTTTTTCTTGTCTGAAGAAAAAAGAAGCCCTCATAATTCAGTTAAGCCACTGTGGTGTGAAATTTATGAAATTACAAAGTCATTTCATACTGTGCTACATGCTGGTAAACTTAAAGTATTTGGATGGCTTTTTTTGGAACATCTGATACAGTGCGATAGTCTTTTAACCACAGTTCCAGTGAGGTGCCATGAGGGCTTGGGAGCAGGCATGGGACGGTTGGTGGCTTACTTCTTTTTCCTCTAGAAATTGTGCTTATCCCATGTGAATATCTAATTTGATTTCTGTAAATATGGAATGGACTAAAATTTATATTTGGGAGTAGAGCTCCCTCTTCCCTGTTTTTTTTATAACTGCTACTAACAAAGATGGTTATATAATAGATGCAAAATTTTATTTCAGAAAACAGTAAGTTAGTGGGTTTTGTAAGACGTAAGCTTGTTAAGAATATAGATATTTTTATTCTAGGAGAGCCACTTTGTATTGAGCATTGAATGCTCACTCAACTGGTTTTAAGTCATTCATCCATTTACACTGTAATTACTTATTTGCCTCCTGACTACTCTGGATTAAGCTCTTGATCTAGGTGTCTAAAATAAGCTGCAGTGTGCAATGTCACATATCCAAGTCTGATACTGCTGGGAAAAGTGAATGCTGTAATATGTAAAATATCTAAAAGATATCCTTATGTGTTTTGGCAGATTGGCAAAATGAGGTATGTCAGTGTTCGTGACTTTAAAGGGAAAGTCTTAATTGATATTAGAGAATATTGGATGGATCAAGAAGGTGAAATGAAGCCTGGCAGAAAAGGTATTGTTCTGCTACATGTTATTTTGTATTAAAACACTGTCTGCAGTTTGCTGGAGAACTTTAAAAAAAGTGTATCAGATTTTTATACTTTGTTACTACATGGTATTTTTAGAGTAATATTTTTACTTTTTTATAATTTATATCTTAACAAATTATTAGTTTTATCTGTAGATTACAAACAAAAGCAAAGTGATTTCGTTGGCCTGGCCTGAGTCTGGTTTCCTAAATGGATTCCCCTGTGATTTATAGAAAACAAGACATCAAATACAAGCAAATTTGGTATGGGAGTTATATACGTAGCCATACATTTTCCTATTGATTAACTTAACTCTATTTCTTGTTTTTATTACAGTTTGATTTCTTATTTCAAAAGTTGCTGAAAAGACTTAAATTATTCATTTGTAGTAAGGTGTTACTTTCTTTAAAACAATGATGATCTTCAATTTGTATCAAATTTTAGATTAAAATATTTTATGTGACTAATTTTGTAAAAAATATTTCAGGATTTTAGTTCAGGTGAAAATACCTCAGGTGTTTAAGTTTTGGTACTGTGCTAATCTACAGCACAGCATAAGCCATTGTACCTTTAATTGCTACTCCCATACTTTTTATGGCATGCCTTCACTGAACCATTTTCAGAATTTTGCCACCTGCAAGATGGAGATGTGAGGATAGTTGCAGTAGTAGTGCTTTCCTTAGTGTCACGTTGCTTCTGTTAGAAAAGCCATTTTTAGAAAAATCATTTTTCATATTGTGCCAAGGAAAGAGGTAAGTATGAAACATCCTGTCCTGGAGACTGAAGACCTTTAATGTAGACTCAGCATAAGGTTTGTTACATTCTCCTAGTGTGTCCAGGAGCCAATAGATGTTTGAAAAGCTTGACAAATGTTTTCAACAGCTCTTAAATAACCACTGAGAATAGGTTTGTATGAACAGGTGTAGCAGTACTGTACAGGAAAATTTCTTGGTTTGGATGTGTTGTTGCTACTTAACAAAAAAGATTACTCCAACTTCTAAGGACTTTAAACTGTTGTGTTTTGAGGTGGAAATCAAAAGTATATGCAGTTTGAGTGGTAAACTATAATGAAACTTGATGGGTATGCCAAGTGACAAAAATTACATGATGTAGATAGAAATGTTTATCAATGTGGATACAGTATTGTGTCTAATGTTCCATTGATGCATTTATGAGCCCCTTACCTAGCTATCCTAAAAACAGTATGAACAGTTGAAATTGCATAATAAAATATAGGAAAAAACAAATCCAACAGTTTAGAATTGTTGTGTCGGATTATTTCCAACAGCAGGTCTGAACTGCATGCAGTTTATCTGATATGTTGTTCAGGGGCATCTTGATGACACTTGGTCCCCTAATAATGGTTAGTATATCTGGCCTAACTGTTTTCAAAAGAAACCTGCCCTCTAAAGGCTGGTAGAAAACTGCTTAAATAGCTCTGTGCAGACTGCTTGCTGCTCTGGTAAGTGGTGTTCTGATAAGACAGTGATGGTAGAAGAAGAAAGAAAAAAAAAAAAAGGTGATGAGCCCCAAAAATGGAATTCAAAATTTCACCTGTTTTCAGGTCCTGTTCCACCTACAGGGAGAAAGTAATTAAGGAAGCCTGATTGCTGGGGGGTGTGGTGTGTGTGTGTAAATAGTAGAAGAGCCTTGCTGGAGAGAGTATGAGAGGTAGGCCTGCGAGTCTGTACTTGCATAGAGTTGGCAGAGAGATTTTAGGGGAAGAATGAGGAGACTAAACCACAAAGGAAGCATGTGCCTGGACTTTGAAGTTCAGGAAATACAAATTTAGAACTGAGGGGATGGGTTGTGGGGCACTGAATAATTATTGATTGAATGTCACTAGAAGCTATAGTGAACTCGAAGTGAAAAAATAACTTCTGTGTTGGTTTGAATGCTGGGGAGTGGAATAGTCTCTCCAAAATGTTACTTATAGGATATGTTGTTCACAGTGCTTTAAGAAACAGGAGGAAAAAAAAGAAAAAAAACCACAAACAACAAACCCCAAACAACAGAATTATACTTTAAAAGTGCATAGAAGTTCAGTCCACTGAGGTATGGCTTTTAGGAGCCAACAGGAATACAATTGCTTTCCTACATTTCTTTTGTGCTGCCTTCGATCAAGGCCAGAGCTGTATTTCACTTCCTGTGTTTAGCCTAATGCTTATGAATGAATTTGTTATACTGTACTTGTTTTCTTAGTAAGTGTGGCTTCTTCAGAGATAAGCTAAGGTCTAAAGTTAAACTGAAGTGTTCCAAATGAGTAGTTTAACTTTGTAACAGAGATGGTTGTTACACTTGAGGCAGCTTAAGCATTAATAGTTGTGACATAGACTTTGTGTATGAAACCAGCATTGACAGTAATTATGCAAGATCCTGCACTACAATTTCTTCTCATCCTAAGTGTTTATTTTTAATGTATTTCAGGTATTTCTTTAAATCCAGAACAGTGGAACCAGCTGAAGGAACAGATTTCTGATATTGATGATGCAGTAAGAAAACTGTAAATAGAGCCATACAGAAACCTTTATCATTTTAGTTGTTTTAAGTGGTCTTTTTACATTGGCTTTTGTTTTCTAAAATATTGGTTTCCATGCTATTGTATATTTGGATTTCAAAACGATTTGTAAGATCAATACTTTTTAATGTGCATTAAAAGCGTATTCTGAGTGAGGCTATTTGTGTATATTTTACTAAAAGGAAATGTGTTGCTTTTACCTCATGGTATAAAATAAATAATATGTAAAGCATAGGTGTTTATGGTCTTTTGATTGAAGGTGTTTGCGAAGGCCACCTAATAGCTTTAGTCTTTGTTTTAGTTTCAGTTTAATTAACTGTTAATATGAATTTTTCTAAGATTTCCTAAAATGTCTCTATTTTTTTTTCCTTTTATTTCATACACTTTGGTATTGCCCTGACAGCTTTCTGCTTTAAGACTTGATACAAACAGTGAATACCTGGTAAAACACATTTTTGTAGATAACTTTAAATACTGTATTTGCTAATTTACCATATTTATTCAGATGTAAACAGTCCTGAGTATATAGACTTTTTTATATTACTTGCATGAAGTGTTATGCTAAACAATAATACTTGAAAACAAGCCACACGCTATTTCTTTCTGTTTTTCTGTAGCTTGCTTGACTTGGAAAATACAATTAGCCTTTATTCTTGGACGTTAGATTTTAGAATGTGATGCATAAACTTTTACAGTAATAGACACATACCTCAGAGTAAGATAGTATTTAAAAGCTCCAAATGTGGTTATTAGTTAGGTACCCTTTTCAAGCTTTGCATTAAATTAATTCTTGAACACGTACCAACTAGTTAGTCTATAGAAAAGAACAGTTAACCTGTCTTTGTAGGTCTTTTGTTTGTTTGAGAGTACTGTGTAAACAACAATGATTAAACTAGGCTGTAACACAGGTTAAACAGTCAAACGGGGTTAGAATTGCTTCAGCCAAAATGTCTGGCTATCATGCTTCTGCCCCATCCACACTGCCTGCCCAAACCATTTAACTTGGCTTGCCTTGTGTGGCTTATGTGTGCAAAACTGTTTTATCTTTTGTACAGAAGATACTTAGCACTTACAATGGAGTGCTGGTACATAGTGGATCATGACTAGCAAACTTTGCTTGTCTACCAGTGTACTATTCTGGTAAGAGAAGCTTCTGTCCAGTGGAAGCCCTATTAGACTAGATGCTGCCCCAGTTGAAGGGCTTCTTGGTAGGTGTCACAAACTATGGAATGAAGAAGAGAGAATATGATGTTTGAGTAGAACTTAGAGATAAGGGGCATGCCAGTACGGAAGTTAATGGTGAAAGATCAAAGTTAGCAGATGCATAATAACTACAGTGAAGAACTATGTTAGCAGAATTGGAGAAGAGTTTATTTTCTGACTTGTTTCATCTTCTTCCTTTAACTGAATTAACTTCATGAAAATTGACATTTCAAGACTATGTAGTGAATGTGCAACTTATTGGTTCAGCTGTAATTTTCCCATTTGATGTTAAATTTAATGTATCTTTTAAAATTTTTTTATACATAAACAGGATTTACTATTTACTTAATTTTGGAATATCTTAATATAATTGTTTATATTGTGGACATACATGGAAGTCCTGTTCTGCTAAGTGCCATACACACTGTTCCTGTGCTGCAGTTTATGATTCAATACTAATGGGTATTGAAGGGTGAGAAAGGGTGAGTTCATCACATTAAATATATATTACTTAATTTAAATATTATGTCAGATACCTCCACCTGCTTTTGAACTTATCCATTGTTGACATATTTCAAATCAAGTTAAGATCTGGCTTTGTATAGCTCAGGAAATCTGAGTTTTTAAGAACTGCTTGAGGGTAAATAAAAGGGTGAAGAGATGTTTTGTGGCAGCAGCTGCATTTTTGGGCACAACATTCTTTGAGTGACTCTTAATGGCATGTAGGGGTATTTGGACCAAATAGAATAAATATGAAATAGCCGCTAAAATTTTCAGATGGGTGAATGAAATAAATTGCTTCAGATCACTATCAACAGATTCTAGGTGGGTTTTTTTGTTTGCAGTATGTATATATGATTTTTTCCTTTAAATCTGAAATTTTGCAACCAGTTTTCACCCATTTTTACCTCAAAACTTTCATGTGGCTACTTTTAAAGTACATGATTATCATAATAGAGGGAACATTGCCCTCAGACTACTGTGGTAGTAGGTCATTGGATGGCAGTTGTGTATCAGAGTACAATATAATTATGTTGAGGAAGGTAGAGAATTAAATTCATTTTGAGGGAGTAAGTGAAAAAGTTTTAATATATTGATTAGTTCTCTTGTGGAAACTGGTGGTAGAGATGTTAAAAGAAATTAGTATTTGTTAACCAAGAACTAATAGTTCCTCTTACAGATAACACCCTTGAATTTGTGGTGATAATTACTGGAGCTGTTTATACCATTTTACTTGAGAAAACTTGGGGTGGTTTGATTTTACTTAGCTTGTGTCTTTAAAAATAGTTTTCCATCTGCCAGTTATATTTCTGCCTGTGATAATGATATAATATCATGTATTTTACCTGAGCCAGTCTTAATGTCTGCATGACTGTCCTACAGAAAAGGTAACTAATAAACTAGTCAGTTTCACAAATGAACTCAAAATGGGATGTGTTTAATTGTGAGGGAATTCATTGCACCTCAGATGACTGATGTGCTGGTTACTTGATAAAAATTTGACACATTCAATGTTATATTGAAATAAATAGTTGGTAGTGATTTGTCACGTAATTGTCTATGGCTGTAGTCTTTCTAATTAGAGAAGAAAATTCAGATTATTTTTTTAATAAAGATTATTTTCTTGCAGACAAAATGGTAGTTAGGGTACATGTAGAAGTGTCCATGGAAGAAAATTGTGCATGTATGAAAAGACTGTGTAATATGAGATAAAAACACTGCTCCCTTTCCCATTGAAGTGGCAAAAGAAATATCAAGAATCATATGCATCTTTATGCTGGGCATATTAGCAATATGTTTTATAAGTTAAACCTATTATGGAGCTTAGGAGGAAAAATACATCACAGAACTGCCAAAGTACCATATGTGTGCTAAATCAAACTGTCATGTACAATGTTGCTCTTATGTAGAGATGTTCATATTGAAGTTAAACGCAGTACTAAGTTTGATATTTCTGTTAAAGGAAATGCCCCAGTTACGTACTTATGTGATCTGTTAGCAAAACATTGAAGACTGTAATTCTGGTAACTCAAATGTTATATTGTTAACCATGTGGAATGTTTCATGTTTTGTTCTGGTGGTATCTACTGCAGAGGCCACTGGAAATATGTGCCCTCCAACTGTAACTATGTTAATGTTCAAATAAAAAGTAGTTAAATGGCATATGTGTAATAACAATTTGAACACTGAAATAAATGAAGACTTCTGTTGACATAGTGTTATTTTTTAATATAAATTTAGCTGCACTAAAACTTATTTTTTTCGTAAATAGCCATTTTCATAACAATTTGTTGCTTGCAACTGTTGTAATTTAGAAACTTGAAAACTTAATAATCTTGGTCCATGCTTGCAGGTGGGTGGTTGCTTGTGTTAGCCCAGAGGGATAGAAGTTTTTCATTATGATAGAAGAATGTGGAGTATTAAGGCACGGACTCTGGCGGGGATTCAAGCCAAAGACATTTATTGCTACAGGCACTTGCTTTTTATACAGTTACAGCGCTCTCATGAGCCACAAAATGCGTCCTGATTGGTTACTACACCCAGTCCATGCGCTTCTCGCACAGTCAGGATTGGCTGCCTGCAGGTGTCCACGCGCTCTTCTCTAACCATTCTCCTTCCTCCTTCTGCTCCAGTACCTCCCCTTGGCCGCTCACAAAAATATCCCACGCTTCTACTTCCTCCTTTGTTGTTTACCAGCTTCTCAATGCCACAGCTCCTTCTCCAAGCCTTTGCAGGGTGATCCCAGCATCTCCCCCTTTTTGTTTGTCTACAAACAAAACCTGACGGATCATTCGCTGAAGCATGGTGCACAAGCATGAAAGCAAACAGGGAACAATCAACAAAATACAACAAAAGATAGCCAATGCTAATAATGCCGTTTTACACAAAGACTTTAGCCATCCTCTTATGCCCCAGCTGTTCAATAACTTGTCAACCCAAGAGGTGTCGT
>NW_010547659.1:0-1102 GCF_000687285.1 Phaethon lepturus | reverse complement strand
TGGGGCGAGGGCGCTGCCGACGTTCCCATCTCCGAGTCTGCCGAAGCCGCTTCGCTTCCTCCGTCGCAGTGGAGGAAAGTGGGGGGGATAATTCAGTGCGGGCAGGAACCCTCTCCAGCCCTTTGCCCTGAAGATAAGAATGAGTAAATAAACAGCGACACTGTGGTCAGGGGGGCAGAAGTCAAGTGTGGGAGTCGAGAAGCTGGTGCAGATCGGGAGGAGGGAAGAAGAAAGCGTGAGCGGTCGTTTATTCCTTCGAGTGCACCAGTAAGTTTGTGTTTTCACTATGTAGTCAGCACAAACTACAGAGTTTTGTCATGGGGATTTTTAAACCCTAAAAAATGTGTTAAAATCTCATTCTTTCTTTGTAAAATCTTATTCTTTTAGTCCAAAATGATACTATAAATCCTCTCATGGTTCCCAGTTGCCTTTTAAGGAATTATAGATGTTTTCTTGAACAGAATCTTACACCTGTAATAAGCTGAGTTTAAAATTTGCGTTACCAATCATAAGAATACAAATATCTCTGTGCTTTTCTTATTTGGGGCATGAAACGGTGCTGGGTGACCTCACTGGCGCCTCGCCGCAAGCCAACGCCACTCCACAGCGGAACACAGGATGCTCGGGTCCACGGGCCATCAATGCATAGCCAGAGGCTCTTACTGAAGAGGTCGGTCGCTTTTCAAAGCGCCTGAGAACTCGCCGGGGCGAGAGGCCGGGGGTGCCGGTGGGCGGCTGGTTACAGGCGGCCGGCTCAGCCGCTCCGGGGAGCGGGGGTACGCTCGGCTCATCCCAACTCGCTCTCCCCCAGGTGTCACTGTTGGCCCACAGGAGCGAGGCTCCGCCACCCTCCTCGGGCTCCATCACCTCGCGTGCACCTGTGCGTGTCGCGCCGAGACGGGGCTGGCAGAGGTCTGGGACGGGGCGCGCCGCCTGTGAACGTTTTGGTCAGTGGTAGGCGATGGCCGTGGAGATGCTGTAGGCTGCTTTGATACCCATTTCAAACGACACTCTTCTCCGTGATAGAAGTGGTGTTTTCCATTCCTAAAGACTCCCGCTGTCTGTCTGCTCCGGAACTTGAACTTCTGACAAAACTGGTAGG
>NW_010547658.1:0-15682 GCF_000687285.1 Phaethon lepturus | reverse complement strand
AGTCACAGGTAGTTTTAATAGAGCTCAGTTCCTTCAATTTTTACTTAGGAACATGAGAAATTTATAAAACAATGGGGAAAAGCCTCAAAAAAGAGGCAGCATAACAGCCAGCTCTCAAAAATAAGCAATTTCAGTCACTGCTAGACAGGTTCTCACAAACCTACATTTATTATGCCTTCACTAGTAGTTTTGTATTTTGTAATATTTGTTTATTAGTTTTAATTCACTAGTTTTTTAATATTTTATACATATATATTCATATTTTTTTTTCAATGCTAGACATACTTTGATAGATCTCTATCATGTGTGATAAACATTTTTATGCACCTAATCACATCTGTCCTTCCAAAACCTGTATCAAATTACCTGGTGCTCAAACATGGATCATGGAGAAATGTCCTTCTTCATCTCAGCCCAAATTTGCTCAGTAATAGTTCCTTGCTATAAATTCCTAATGTCACCACATTGCTGGTAGAAAAGGTTTAAGAGAGCTAATGTGCTTGAAACAACACTAAGCTGTTTAAATTGCTGATCTGAGCAAAATTAGTTGATTTTGTCTGGAGCATATTAGGAACTACACACAGAAATTACTTGACGGTGAAACAAATTTGGGCAGTAACTTTTACAACCTGAAAGAGGTCATCTGCCTATGGCTTTAAATAGTGAAATTTCCCTAAACGCCCAAAAGAAAACAAAGACCTGTGCTGTTCCTCAGTTCTCAAGTCTCACGACTTCAGCTTGTGAACAAATACGCTTGTTGTACTATTTATTCAACTGTTAAACAGAGAAGTAGTTACTTCTCACACGCTGACACAATGAACATTTGGTAGCTTTTCTGCAAAACTGTTCCTGCAACCCCATAAAATTTCTGCTATATATATTTTATTGTAAAGCTATTTATTCAGGAACTATTAAAAACATTTTTTCTCTTTCATTATTCATCTATATTGATAGAAAAATTCTTGGTTACATCTGAGACTACATTAAAAGAGTGAACACCTTTTATCCTATCACCAGAATTACCTTTAAAATTCAAAATGTTTTTTTGTTTCACAAAACCTATCTATGATCCAGAAAGCAAGTATAAAAATCAGGAAATGAAACTTTCTGAGAACTCATCTACACACCAGATCTTTGGCAACAGGCAAAGACATAAACTGCGTTAGTACACATGAGTGGAAGCAATTCACAAAATACTTTGGTTTTTGGATGTCTGCCTATGTTTAAATCTTTTGGTCAACCTCAACCAAACCTAGCAGAGGTGCAGAGATTTCAAACATACTAGATGCTGGCAAGTTTCTTGAAAATAAGTCACCAACTAAAAGGAAGACCTTTATTAATACCTCTACAGAATGAAGAGATGTAGAGTGTGCCCGCTGCACCTGTAGAGTATACAAAAGCTGCAAAGGAGTGAGGGCTATGCATTAGTAAGCAAAACTTCCACTGGAAGTTTTATGTGTTAGAAACAAAGGAATCTACTAGTTAGAAATAAATCCATAACAAACCAAGCTTTGCTAAGCCTGCTGCTCACAGAACTGTTTCCTAAAAAAATCTGATTAAAGATTTTTTTATCTAATCATTTCATGTGGTCATGGGAGCTTTTTTAATGTCATCATAAGAATTTTGGATAGGTTTTTCATTTTTGTCAAATGCGATCAATAGGAGTCCTGAATAACCTTTCTTTTCCTTACAGAATCCAGTTTCACTACCCTACATGGATGTGCCTGCTTCTGTGATAATATTGACCACGGTGGTCATACATACATTGAAGATGCCCAGCTTTACTCAGCTCTCACAGAGACTTCCTTCACAAGAGAAGGAAGGTAGTTAGAAGGAAAGGTGATCTTTTTATTTACTAGCTGATAAAATATGGTAGAGGCAAACATGGGAAAATAGGAGACAGAGCAACAGCGTTTTTATTTCCATGAGGAAAGATATTCCTAAGCAGATAAGGTATTTTCTCCAAGTACTAATGCATTTAGTGTCAGAGATGCGCAGTTATGATACAAGTCAATTCTTTCATGTATGAGATAGAAGAAAATGTAGGAGCTGGCTGTACTTTCTGTACAAAACTGACCGCCTAAGCCATTTTTGTGGTGGCAGTGCTGAGAAGCCAAGAACCAGTGGTAAAGAACAGATGGTATAGCCATTGCACAAAATATAGCCTTTATTTTAAAAAACAAACCCGAATACCTAACTCAAATCCTAATTTAAGGTATCAGTGAATGGAGCTTCTAAAGAACATTCTCATCTGACAAAAAAGTGGAATAAATTTGAAAAAAGTACTTGTAATTTTTGAGGGAGTTGTAAAAGACAGAGAGGAATCGTTGGCCCCACTGTGCCTGTCCCAGTGGTTACTGAGACACTGTTGGCGGGATGTCACTCTTGTCCTTGGCAGCCCTTGCTTCAGTCCCAAAAGCATAAAACAAAATAACGCAAAGTCTGTGTATATCATATTCCTGAAAATGTATCAAAAATACTTTGCAGAGGATAATATAAAAGATAAAGAATGTCTAATAAGTAAAAATCAAAGCAGAAATGGAAGAAAAACCAATATGATGTAAAAAATAAAACACAAAATTGAACCATGGAAGTAACCCAAAACCTTTTCGTTTTTTTACAAATGTTTTAGTCCCAGCAACAAAATTCACATGGGGACTTCAACATTTCCAGCGACTGCATTCTAAAATCAAAATAAAACATCTTGAGTTCTGGCAGCCAACGCTGCAACAATTAGAGCATCAGCAGCTGAGTGGAGCAGAGCTCCTCTACACATTACTGGTGAAATCAGCCCATGTAAGGGAAACAAAAGTGTTTCAAATTTTATCAGGGAAGAACAGACATTTAAAAATATTTTCAGTTAAAATGCAGGTATTGGAAATTAAGAGAAATACAATTTTTAAATGGCATCATCTGTGTTTTATATTTTAAGGGCTTCAGTTCATCTCTAAACTTGGAAAAAATGCACTACTGCCAATTGTTTTTTGAGGGGAGAGAGATGGAATAATGTGGAAAAGGAAAGTGATAGTTTAAAATCAGCTATTGCATGAACTAACAGGTACTTTTTAATAGGAGGCATAAAAAAATCAAAGAACAGTTTAAGAAAAAGCAAAACAGGATGGGTGAGCAAAATTCTTCCAGCAAGAGGCAAATACAAATAACTTCCAGTGAGGGCAACCCAGACTCATGGTACCCTTTTAATTGCAAAGGAAGCTCATGCAATATATGAAGGAAAGAGAGACCAGCAGACAGCAGATTTCCAAAAGTAAGAGGAAGTGGAAACTCCAAGGAAAACATGTGGATCCTTTCATTTCCACCTTCTTAGTCTCCTATGCAGTAAAGAATACATGCTAACGGCCTTTAAAAGAAGTATCTGTTGGTTTTGATGGCAACGTACACACCAAGCTTCCTGTATGTACTAGAGGCAAGCCTCCCAGGGAAGGGGTTAAAAAATACCAAATATAGTTTGTGATGAATATTGTGTTTGATTGTTTTCAAAGTAACTGTTGTAGATAATGAAATTCAATGAAGTATATATGAGCCGATTAAAAAAGAGTAAGATTAGCTATAAAATGAGAAGAGATACACAACTTGGCCAGACCCCAGAATGGGACAATAAATTTTCCAAAGGGAAAAAGAAGAAAAAAGGAAAATATTATAAACTGAAAAATAATCATTAGATCATAAAACTTTTCAATAGGAAAAGAATAACAGTTAAAGTCCCAGCTCCAGTGAATTCTTGTGCAAAAGTCTCACTGATTGCAACAGACCAGAATTTCACGGAGGAGCCACTCCATAGAGTTGTCAGGAGTGATAGCAGGAGTGATGAAAAGAGGTGGCAAAATGACAGTGCTGGTTGTGTTTTCTTTTTTTAGGATTTGAAAAATAAGTTGCTACTATATGACAACTTGTTTACACTTCAAATGACCTTTTTTTACTAAGGCTTTCCAATAATTGCCATCCAACAAGCAATTAATGTTAGCTGTAGTTGGACATAACTTTTTTTCCCTAAAAGGTATTGAAAAATTACTATTTTAAAGGCTACTTCTTCTACCATCTGGAAAGTTGCACATCATACCTTTATGGGGAGTTTCAGACTTTTGACACTCAAAATTCATTATTTCAAAAGGAATGTTCACTTAGTAGAAACAAACTCATAGTAAGCTAGTACAAGTAAAGTAGTTGAACCTTCTGCCATAAGAAATACTAAATCAAGCTTTGATTATTAGGTAAACTGTTTTAAGCTCTGTGACATAACTAATGTAGCACTCTACATCTTTATCTTGATGGATTTTGTAACCCATTTTAACACTGAACACAGAACAGTGATCTGCTTTAAATTCCATTTGGTCTAGAGTAAAGAAGGACTTTTTTTTAAGGCAAATAGAGTGTTTTATACTCATGGGTATAGCTTTAACACCTTATTCTCTAAAACACAGTAAGTGTCTGCAATGGCAAGTATAGAAAAATAAAGGGCTCCATCTTAGCCAATAGTAGGCATCAATTATTCTAGTAGTGACACACTTTTACTGCAGCTGAGGATGTGACCCATAGCTTGCATTTGTTTACACAAATGTAGTAAAATACACAGAGACAACTAATTGAAACTCATGAGTAAGAAGCTAGATAAATACGTAAAATAAGTCAAGCAAACATGATAAGCCATGTGTTCCTGTGAGATTAGACAAGTGGTCAAGATAATGAAATGACTAAAAATGAGTGTTTCACATAACCTGCAAAGTTATCTCATAATAACACAAATCTTAACATGGTTCATTGTCAACACAGAATGGGTTTCACAAAGAGAAATAACAGAATATTGGTGTTGTATAAGAGGAATCAAAATTTCTTTTTTCAAATTGTATGATTATTTCCTTAGGAAATAATTTACTTCAACAAATTTTTATTATAATTACTTTTTCTTTTAAATAAAACCAGCCAAACAAGTCAGAACAAGGGAAACAGTTCCCCAGAGCAGATCACTCCATGGCTCTCAGTGTTGGCCACACCAGCTTCATCTTAAATGAACCTGCAATTTTGAATTAAAAAAAAAAAAAAATTTGTGTACACCAAGCCCTAAGACATGAGATATTGTAAAGATTTGACTTCCTTGCCTTGTCATAACTCAGGCACTGGATCATGCAGTGATTTCTCCTCTCTGTGAGAAGAGTACATCCAGCATGCTGGGGCACACATAGCCCACATCCTTGCATCTTGTTTTTGGCATGTAAAGGTGTGCAGCTGGGAAGGACAGATGGGATTTCTGATAATAGCTTGGCAGAATCCCTGACTTTGGTTCAGTACTGGTGGCCTCGCTTTCCAGGTGCAAGTGGGCAGTGAACTGCAGCTCGGGCTGTCCTGGTGCACCTGGCATGAGGAATGACAGGATGGGAGAGACTGTGGTCTCTGGTGTGCTGTGTGCTGGGCAGCTCGTGGTAGGAAGGTATGTCCAGTGTACAAAACCAGACAATCTGATTTCCTCATCTGGTCAGGTTCAGTGAAGCCAGACCACATGCATCTTTCAGTCATCAGTGTTGGGCATTTTTTCCCTCCTGCCAGAGGTATTTCTCCTACAGAATTTCTGTCCTGTAAAACTTCGGGCACAACTCTGAACTTCTTTTGGGGTCAGATGTTTCATGACAAAATAAAACTGAAGTGTGAAGACTGCAGTTGAACCACCATCGCTTGCCTTGTTCAGAGCTTGGTCTAATTCATAACATGGAAAAATAGTAATTTTAAAAATCAGACATTTTTGACTGAAGTTTTGTTTTAAATGGAAATGCAAAGCATATCAGCTACCTTATGCTGGATCAACTTTGTTAGTATATCAGCACCAATAAGCAAAATAATGAACATCAGGGAAATTAAAAGTGCAGGATTGAAGGGATGGTTCCACGCTATTTGTTCCTGGTGGAGATGCTGGCATAGGTTGTCCTGTCCTTGCTTTGATAACTGTAGTCACTGTCAGCCATCTGTGTACTACCCTTCCTTTGGGGACACATGGTGATGTAGACCAGACGACCAGACTTGTTAAAAGTAACTCTGCAAAAAACAGTTATTTTTAACCTAGCCAAGTTCTCACCAGTTTATTCTGTGCCTTCATAAACAATAGCACTGGCACAGATGAAGAGATGGCCGCAGAGTAGGAAAGAATGGCTTAGGACAGAGTATCGATCTCTTGATGCTAGCACTGTGGACAAGGTGTGTGGAAATGCAGTCTCAGTGGAATGACCATTTACCAGCAAAACACAGTTTCATTACAATTTAAGAACATGTATTTTGACCGATAACATACTAGTGACAATCATTTTGTTTGCAGGCTTGCAAAAAAAAGGTTCCTATCGTAGTACAACTCTGCACTTTCAGTGAAATGTACAACATTGAGGAAACATTTGCTAAACACTGGTCTCTTGGTTGCCATAGGTATAGTTTTCTAATAAATGGAAACTGGTCAGTCCTTGCTTTACAAAATTAGCCATAGTCAGTCTGATTCTTTAACTGCTAACTCTTTAAGGCAGATGCCAATAAATCTTAATATTGGTACTTTAAAGTTGGTATAGCTTAGACAATTGCCAGCTTTGACTGTGGACAGGCAAAGGCTAAGTATTTTAAAGTCTTTGAGCTCTTCCTTGAGGATCAGGAAAATTAAACTTCCTCTCCTCCATCCCTTCATGTTGAAGGAGAAAAATATCACAGCACAGTCTAAAAGAGTATGTATGGATCAAGAGTGGGAGAAGCACATAAAAAATGTTTGATGAGAAGGCAAGACAGATTCAACTGGCCAAAGAACCTAATGTCTCTACATGTTACAGATCACAAATCTGAACTGTCACACAAGCCTGATTTTGAGGACATTGCTAAAGTTTAATAAACAGCATGTATATCAGGATCTAACAATTCTTTTAGCAATCCACACAGTGCACCACAACCTCCACGTGCCAGCAAACAGGCTTTTAGATTTAACAGAAAGTCACAAGAATGATCGGCACAATATGACAATCATTAGAGAAGCAAATGGCAAGAAAAATTACTCCGATTAATTTCCATCTATTCCAAAGAAACCCAAGACTATAGCTGGAAATGATGATTCCTTTCTTGAATGCTGCATGTATCTTGTTTAATAAACATATAAGCAGCCAGCCAACAGGAAACTCAGCTTGCCACTGCGGACTAATGAAATGCTTTGAACTACAGGCAATGTGCACACCCAAATTACATACTGCAATACTCGCAATATTTGAGCTGCTCCACAATGTAGAAGCCAATTATTCTTGGCAAGCATTCTCACCATGCCTCCCAGCTAGCCCTCATTCACATGTGGAGTAGTGCCACATCAAAAGAACCCAGCCATAAATTCTATAAATCTTTATAGATGAAGATCAAGTGGAAAAAATACTCAACCTTTTGGAGCAAGTAAGATTTTGAATAGAGTAGCATTCATCAGCTCAGAGGTGTTATCAGTGTAGCTCTTTGCAAGAAAGAATAATAGCTAAAAAGTTCAGTTTTGATAAACTTAGGATGCTTATCAGTCTAATAATGACTTTTTATTATACTATAGAGCAATAAAGTCAGGCAATGGGAAATATGACTTGTATTAAATGAGCAAAATCAAGTACCTAACTCTTTACGGACTGTTCCTGTACATTTCTATAGAAGGTTGGTCACTAGTTAGTGTCAGCTGGATTAATTACACATACTATAAAAATTTACAAGAAATTCACAACTGAACTTGAATTCTCTAGTGCTACTCACTGGAGAAGTTTGCACTAAGAGACAGTCCACGATCTAAAACAGACAGAGAAGAACAGAGGGGCAAAATATGTTGCCCAAGCCTATGCTACATACCTTGTTCATCCCACAACTGCGACCAGAAGGCAGGTCTCTGAAATGCAGTCCAGGATTCCACCTAGGAATCACACTGCCCCAGAAGTGATTAAAAATGGTTCACAGGTACACTGTTACTTTCAAAATCTTTTACTTTCCTTCATAAAACAAGAATAATTTTGGGGCAAAATGTGACATGCAGCTCCAGTTACACAAGAATCATTTTGGGCAAAAAACTGACTTGCAGTTCAAGTTAATATGGTAGTGATGACAAGCTCTCAGAGAAAATAAAAGATGTATCTAACTCAAGTGTTCCATAACACTGCACCACCACGGGCTGTGATACTTGAATGACAGTCTTCAATGTATCCAAAAGAGCAAAATGCTATGCTTAGGAAGGGAGCAAGTGTTCCATTTATATCTGCTGCAATAAATAAGAATATAGGAGATTTCCAGCTGAGGCAGCTAGGGAATCAAACTAAAGAATTAAGATCTGCATGCTTATCATAAGAAAAACTTTATTGTTAGCAAAACAGTTAAGTGGAAGAAAGAATTCCTAAGGAAGGGAATGTGAGAAGAAATGCAACCTCTATAGCATTCGGAAGGAATATGATATACTTGTTGGGCTGCCTGTGTGCTAACAAAGGCCACAACTTAGTGATACAAATACAATTAGTGGCTTACGATAGAGTCATCGGTCAGCAGTCCTGCATCAGGCCTGAAAAAAAGCGAAGTTTGGGAAAAAAAACACATTGGTGCCACATAATAATTTTAAAGGGGACTGTGCAATTAGCTATGCCAGAAAATAAAACTTAATACTAGGAAAGCAAGGATATCAAGACTACAAACTTTTAATCAATACAAGCAACACAACAAAAGCCCTCAGATGCTTGGGCTATGCAGCCAAATGTGACGCAGAAGGTAGATGCTGAAAGAAAAGCATTCCTAGAGGAAGTTTATTCTCTGTTGTTCCACAGAGAAATTCTAGGTGCAAGAAAACAGCCAATTTTCTCAGTTTCATAATATTTTTCTTCAGTTCTAAACTATCATTTAATGAGAGACAGATTAAACTTACTTCAGCAAAATTCTTAGCATTTATTAACACCTTTTATACTTAAATATAAAACTATACTTTTATAATGTATCACTTAAGCAGGCATTGGCTCTTGGATGGGGTAAGAGTACATTGAACCCAACAGCAAAGCATGAGGCCAAAATCCAGGTGTTTCTTGGAACCCTAGACTGTATTCAGCTGTTCTACCACAAATGCAGCTCCTACCAACAGAAACTGGTCCTAAATCAAATAAAGGAGATAGATAGATAGAAAGTTTTATTATCCTCTTACAAACTCCCAAATGATTCAGTCCTAATACACACTAGGGCACAGCTAAAGCATGTTCCATGGGATTAATAATTCAGATTTTAGTTCTTTTGAAATTTTCGGACAGCTGATACCCAAAACAAAAAGGCTGTCATGGGTAGCACAGAACCACTGTATTTGACATCATAACTCCCACAGATGACTGCAGCAATGGGATATGTCCTTAGATCCTCACACTTGGTGATGTCCTGAAACAAGACTAAGGTTAATCTTCCCGGACTCACGAATTCACTCATAGGTTCTCTCGTACTTTTAATACACAGGAGAGTAGTTTTCGTTTATGCATGATTTTAAATAATTCAGATTACTTGTATTTACTATTTTAAACAACCAAATAATTCAGCTACTATCTTTAACAGTAGTTTCTTTTTAGCATTAAACTGAAATCACAGCTCTAGTTGCTCCCAGAATTGAACAGCAAGTTTAGGATTCTCTT
This sequence comes from Phaethon lepturus, assembly GCF_000687285.1. Lineage (NCBI taxonomy): Eukaryota > Metazoa > Chordata > Aves > Phaethontiformes > Phaethontidae > Phaethon > Phaethon lepturus. The sequence continues at coordinate 6,041 of NW_010547658.1, read as the reverse complement.
ACTATATTTTCTTCCTGCTTTTTACACAGACCATTCATTGGTTTACACTCCCTACACATAAACTACAAAGGATTTCACTGCACTGCTCTATTCTACACATCCCCATTGAGAAGCACCGCACAATCTGCCCAGATTAGCATTTTTTATCACTATAAATACATCAGTGTTATGACAGTCAGTTGAAGTCTCTAATATGCATAAACATTCAGAACCACTCACCCAAATTCACCCCCTCCACAGCAACGAAGTGTGTGAAGCCAGTCAGTGGTGGGACGGTGGAGAGGAATCAAACCCTTGCCCCATGCTGTCATTTAAAGATCTGATACCAGAAAGTGGTTTATCACTGTGCACCTGCATGCATAAATTCAGAGTCTGCCCTGTCATGTCTTACTAGCTCCGTACATACGGCTCTTTTTCACAAACACCTAATTACAAATCTCCATGAACATCCATGAGTAACGTATGTCTAAGTTCAACATTAACTTCTCCTTTGCCTCCATCATAAATATTCTTTTAAAAGGACTTCCATTATTTAACCTTTCTTTTGATGAAAGACTGAAATACAAATTCTCACCAAAGAAGTAAAAACTATTCTTCGAGCTCCTGTGCTCCAGCCACACTATGCAGAAATTAAGGCTCTCATGGAAGGCTCTTTCTGCTTATTTAATTGTTAAGCTGACTATAATTAAACATAGAGAAACTGTAGCACAAATACACTCTTCTGATTCCACATGGTGCCTCCTTCACTCTGTGCAAGGTTCCTAACAAACCAGCGCATGCTGCAATATAATTAAAATTAAAAATCCCACAACAACTATTACGACACTAATGAGGTAAAGAATAATGTCAGCCAACATCCTTTGGTAAGAAAGTTGAAAGAGTAAGGGAGAGGGTATATATAATGTCAATAGACTTCAAAGACAGTGTCAAGTTAAAATGTAAACAAATGTAAAGCACTAGCAATAAAATTTAAATTAGTGGTTTGCAGTGATGTCATTTAGCAGTCTGATGTCAGGCCCGAAGAAAACAAGATACAGGCAGTGGAGTGAAGCACATTTGTCGAAAGTCCACAAGAAAGGATTGTGTTTTCCCCATACAATTAAATAAAAAAACCACAAACAAACAAACAAATAAAACCAGTACCCAGGGCAGGATGCTTATTAATTTTTTAAAAGCTATTACTCTGTAAGTGGCCATGTATTCAAATATTTCTTTTTTTTCTGCTTCATCTGTTGGAACTCGCTGACACAAAGGGACATTTTTGTAACAGTTAACATAGTCCCATGCACATAACTTTAATGGAACAAAGAGATATTGATTTTATGGTTTTTTTCGGTTGCATTTTTAATGTTCATATAAAGTACCTAGATAAAAAGAGTGTTTTATTATTTTATTACCAAGTTAAACAGAAACGTGATCTTTAAAAAACTGTCTATAACAACCTTAGTGGATGCCTAACAATTTTTCATTGTTGAACATTTTCTGAGCTATTCAATTATCTTACTGAAAATACTTACAAAATTAGTATACTATGTTTTTATTTCATAACCTGTTTTGCTATTATTTCTTTTATTGAAATTAAGCAAACCCCAGAATGATTTACCACATTTTCTAGTATTCTGCAACTATCAGAAGTCACAAATAAAAATTAAACATGCAGTTTTTATTCTTACACTTTTCTTGCATTCAGGGTGAGCACCATTTAATGACAGCACAGCCCTATTCGCTATTAATCTTTGAATGAAGTCACCAAAGAACCTTAAATTGCACAACTGGCTAACGATGGAGCACGAGCTTTCTAATTTTCCTCAAGATATTGCCAAAAAGACCCTACATATTATTGTTTATATCGATTAAGTGTCGCTCACTTCAGGCTTTAAAACCTATTGCTTTTGCTTCTCATGTTGTTAGCATTGATCTGCAGAACCTAATAGTTCAGGCTTGCACAGGCAAATCTGGAAAATAAATAGCTCCTGCAATGAACGTGTGTTAACCTGTTCAGAGCACGTCTACAGCATATAACTTGCCCACTTGGCCTCCCTTCTGTCAGTAGGAGAGCTGTAAAAATCAGTGCAATTGCAGTAAAAGTAACAAGAGCATCATTAAGGTACAAAGAAACGTGCTTCTTATATGCTGCTTAGAAACAATTTCAGAGCTTGAAATTTACCTTCAGAAAGCTTTACCTTCAGAAAGAAGGTAGCCAGCAGGTACTGCATGGCAGCACGACCCAGCAAACGGACGTACCAGCTGACATGACCCAAACGATGACTTCCATCAAGACAACACAATAGCTGTAAAACTCCAGGAAAATATACACATGGATCTGAACTCTGCAACTCATTCAGTCTCTGTATGTTCACACTATTCATGGCAACCCTCTTCGGGCTTCTTGTTTTCCAGCCTGCCAAAAATAAGCTATTTACATTAGGTTTTAAGTAGTTTACAAGCTGTCTTCTCCCGGTCTCATTCCTCATTCAGCCCTGAGACATTATTTTCCCTCGCTGATCAGGTCACCATACCTTCAAACTGACACATTTGCAGTTCTCCTATCTTGCCTTCACACATGCAGGATCTTGTCTATATGTTAGCAAAGCTGCCTCATGATTTTCATTGAAATCGTGCCCCGAAATTACCCATTGCTGTGATACATCCAACACCTTGCTAAGAATAAGACTGCTGCTGTGTTGGGTCCACTGTTTCTTATGCCAAATAATACTGTCAATGTGGGGTTTTTTCCCTTCATAATCCATCATCTCATTCCTTTCTTCTCAATCTACCCATATCTAGCCTTCAGTCTTTACATTATAAATAAAAATCTCTTTGAGGCATAGACCACCAGCTACAGCTTATCAGTACAACCCCTAGCCTAGGCCTTGGTCCCCTTAGTGGTATAGTAGTACTGACAATGAAACGACAATGAAATGTTGACATTTTCTTTAAGTTTGGGCACGTTTGGATATATGCATCACCTCTAACCTGGTAAATGAGCCTTCTCTTTCTTATTAAATTAGTGATGGCAACACTCAGGAAAATCAGAGTGTAGTCTCAATCATCCTCACAAATACTAAAAAATCACATTTTAAAAAGTGTATCATAAGCTGCAACTTGTAAATTCTTCTGATACAGACATATTCACTGTACTTCAGACTTCAGCCAGTATCGGTGAGTCCTGACCCTGCAAACTTTAATCAGATTACAAAAATGACAGTATCTTTAGTATTTTGACATGTTCACACAGAAGGTCCACCTGACCTCATTGCCTCTGTTACTGCCTTCGTATTTCTAATTGTGTAACAAGGGACAAATATTCAACATCCAGGTTTAAAAATAAATCTTCTAGGACACTTTATTAAGTGTTAACCATGTTCTAGGTTTAAGAATCTGCACAGGACAGAATTAGTGGAGGAAACTATGCACAGAAATTATATACGTGCTCATTATTTGCCAAAGATGGCTATATCAATAATCTTCTTTTTACAGGATATTTTTAAAATAATACGCAGATCTTTCACTATAAACGTTAAACCTTTAAGAAAAACTAAGAGTGCTTTTCTAAGAGTCTGATGCTGAAAGGCCACGAAACAGCATCGCGCTGTTGTCTCTCAACACAGCACTGATAGCAGAGATGATGTACCAGGGAAAAATCCAGGACACTTGCAAGAGTCACCAGTTGCGAGGAAGCTGCTCTGCCAACTTCCCTGGAGGTGATTCCCCTGCATGTGCCGCGCAGAACGGCAACGGCTCCCGGCAGCAGCTCAGGCTGGAGCTGGTGGGCGGCCAAAGGCCACGTGAAAGGACTAATCTGTTGTAACCTTGATCGATGTTGGCTGACTAGTCAGGGAAAACGCAGTCAGGCCTCTGCTTCTGTGACTCACGCCTTTATTACAGTATGTATTTCCTGGTTAAATTGACTAGGCTGCACCACACATAGTACCCGGTGTATTAATAACGTACACTTAATCTGCAACTTTATCACTGGGGTACATTTTATTACATGAAGTGATGTAAAATACAACCACTCCATTCCTGGTAGCTCTTGTATCTTTATGGTAGTCACAAAAATATATGCCTGCATTGTGATGTTTTCAGCAAATAGAAATAAGAAAGATAATGAATTAATGCTTCGCTATCTAATTCAATAATGCACAAACAATCCATAGTAAATATTACAGACCGAGGCAGAGCCACTCCAGACTTATTTCAAGGATAGCTCAATTACAATAAAACTACTGTAACGATTAATGTAGACTGCAGTAGTTCTGATACAGCCTAAAGATTTTAGATCGCAAATGAAATCGGGTCATGCACCAAATAAAGGAATACAGGTAATACTGTTTGTCTTTTCCTTAGCTGAGTTGTTTCTCCGAGCAGCATATCTATGGGCAGGAATTGTCATTAAAGGGTTTTGGGCAAATCCCTTTGGAGAAATACAGAAAGCATCACTGTACATAATCTGGGGGTTGGTTTTTTTTAATACACATTTGTCTTGTTTCCAAGAGATTTTATGCATTACTGAGCAAATAGGCATGATATTCCTGCAGCATCAGATACATGATGTATAGGGTTAAGCTGAAGAAAGCTATTAAAGTAACTAGGAAATTCAAATAGGAGCTACACAAGCTGAGAGTGTTTTACAACAGGTCATGTGTCCTTAGCAAACAGGGGCGTTCTGATTTCAGGGCAACCACTGTTCTCTGAGAAGTTAGTTAAAAAGTATTTAAGTGACTTCACCCCCACATCCATAAGGCTGTGCAGACTTACTCATCTCCAGCAGCCGTCACTTACAGTGCAGTTATAGATCGCCACAGACAGGTGCAGATTGTTTCTTTTAGCTACGTTTTCTAGACTGTCTCATAATGCGCGCACTTTTCATTCTGAAACTGTTTCACAGCTCTAACACGTGGATTTTCAGAGGTCACAGTGACACAGCCAAAATCAACAGGGTTCGGAAAGGCACGCGGAGTTTAAAGATCCTCTAAGCAGATTGTTGACCCCAAGGCTTAGGAGAAAAGTAGTTTTTTTGATCATGTGTGTTAATGGTCTAAATAAGGGAAATTTGCCTCTTTCCTGACACTATTGCTGTATAACACCCTAATTAATGGCTCTTGGGTGGACTTGAAGGACAGAATTCTTACTCATTGCACAGCCTCCCAAAATCTTTTGAAATGTAGAACACCCCTATACATCTCTGTGTGCAGTACCATAACATAATCCCGTCGTAAAAGAGAGAACTGTCTCATCCTACTAATGCTATCTCACTTGAAGCCCATTTATAAGCACGTTTTGAGAGGGAGGTGCATTACAATTACCCAACATCAAAAACGGGATAAAGCTATAAATAAGATTAAGTGGAACACCTATAAGTTGGATGGACTTAAGTCAGAGATGTCAAAATTTGCTTGCGGATAGAAAAACGCATCTAATTTTGACGACACTTTGCACTGAAGTAATTGATGACTCCGATGACTTTATGCGGTTACTGGTGAGTTCGGGAAGACAAAATTATTTCTACCGTGTGTGAAAGTGCATCAATCTCTACCTTGGCAACCACAGAATACTTTTAAGGGGACTCCAGTTAACAGACTTTTTCTCCTCCCCCACCAGAAACACAAATTGACAGGAGCGCCTGAAGCTACCATCTCCCTTAGGGGTCTAAGTAGCTACGAAAAACAGCCCATCCGCGTGATCACACAGATCTCTAACGCCGTAGAACTCGTTGCAAGATACAGCTCGACTCCCTGCAGTCATCAGGGCGAGCTTCGCTTCGGAGATCAGTTACACGAGGTACCGATTTCGGATTTTTTTTTTTCCAAAGAATCTACCCGTGACACACTTTTTTTTTTTTTTTTTACTATTTAAGACGGGTTTAACTATCCACCTGTAATCATTTCAAGTGATGCAGAACACAAGTGAAAGCCTTAACTTTATTCTCGCTTGGCGGCCCGGCGCGCCCCGGCAAGCGCTGGGGCGGAAGGGTTCATTCCGCTGGGGAGCGCGGCGGGGCAGATCACCCCAAACGCCATCTGGGTGAGCCCCGCCGG
>NW_010547657.1:15686-44887 GCF_000687285.1 Phaethon lepturus | reverse complement strand
TATAAAAATATAAATATTTCATTTATATGAAACTTATTTGTCCAGATCTAACTATTAGACAGGTGTAGAAATGCAGCTCCTGGTGCTCTTCATTACTGAAATAAAATTAACTGTATTAGAACTGGGAAGTATTGCAAGAGTGAAACTTGGAGCTTGTTATAAATGTGATTTCAAGCTAGCACGGACCTTCCAGCTTTTGAGGTCAGTGGTAACAGTGTTCTTGATTTTATGGTAGTGGGGACCAAGACCTTTGTGTGTTAAATCTTAAGTAGGAAATCGTGGCTGAACTTTCAAATAATGGCTTTTGCCAGAAATAAACCTAAAAGTGCAGTTGGATGGCTGAGGACTATTTAAAAAGAACACAGCCAAGGTTAACCCATGTAGCTCTGGAGTTGCTTTTGAGAGCTTTACTGGAGCACCACTCCCAGGCTGTAGTAGTATTTGGCTTTATTTCAAAAAACATAGGCTATAGGTCTGCTTTCTTTCAGGCCACATAAGATTGTAAGCATTGTGAGTGACTGTTCAGCACTTCATTCAAAGCCCAATGACCTATTTGCAGGCAACAGCAAAGCTACCGAAGAGCACCGGGTACACAGAATACTGGCAGACACTCCTAAAGACAAGCTGTATTTTGTGCAAAGAGGGAGGGTGGACGCAGTCCCGTTTTCATTAAAGCTGGAAAAAAAGTGGAACAAAATGAAGTGACTGTTTCAGTGAGCTGAAGCTTCCCTCAGATACAGATGTAGCACAACATCTGCGCTATCAGTGTTTGTGTGTCAGGGTTAAACTGTGTCAGTTAGATAACTCTCTGCTTCAAAGTGAAGCCACAGGATCATAAAGTCCCTGGTGGAGCTTTGGTGAAGATTTTGCTCAGATCTGTGAGATGCATCTTAGACCCCTCTGGCACACAAGAAAGGTATCTCCAGAATGCCACATAGTAGAGTGCATTTGCTCTTGCGCCTGTTTTGCTCCATTTGCATAGGAGGTCTCCAAGGATGACCTTATTTCTAACCCATTGATAGGAGATATGTGGGACAAAGGTATCTTAAATTCTTCCCTGCCTCACTGTACCTTGGGCAGCTCCTGACTTACCAGTTGATATCTTCAGATACTCTAGACTGAGCAATCTCTCAACCTGGGAAACCTTCTTGATCAATTTTCCTGTTTTTTTAATCTCAATGAGTATGAGATCTGCTTGTTCTGACACAGAAGTTCTGCATGTCCACTTCCTAACCATCGGGATATGCATGCCGTTCACAAACGAGAATGAACTTTGGCATGACTTGTCACTTTGCATTCAGCTCAACATGCTGATTGTTGTTCTGAGATCTCTTGTTTGCAGTAATATTTTTATTACAGAAAATACTGTGCTGGTGAAAACTTAAAAGTTCTTGGATCAAAATGGACAGAAATACACATCCTTGTTGGATACCAGGCAGGCTTCATGGCAGAGTTGCCCAAAACTTCAGGTCAGAGGAGGGTAGAGTATGGAGTTAAGAAAGCCATGGGGAAAATTCTCCCCAATTCTTTCATCCGTAGATCTTTAGTGTGAAGTGAATAATGACATGCTGTTTTTCTGTTCAAGTCAGTGAGAGTTTTGACAGGAGGCAGCATGGTCCATCTGGAACGAAGAGTCTGAAGATCTGTTGTTCACTGCAGTCATTGGAAGTCCGTTGCGTGTTGTGTGCCTTGGTTTCTTTGGCCGTATGAAAAGGGTGTTACTTACCAAACTTTAATGGATGGAAAATGTTTTTCTATACAAAGCTGTGTTACTGCAAGTTGGGGTTGATAGCAGAAGGAACAGAATAGCTTGAATTGCAATTTGCAGACTGAAACAATGAGGTACTTTGATTCCCCTCCACTATGAAAGAGTTTTTGTGTACCCAGGTTCATCATCTGCTAAAGGATTCCACTTCACAGGGAACTGCAGATACACTTCATTATTGCAACTTTGCAAATACATTACTTACTAAAAACCACCTCCTTTGAATTAGTGAAAACAATGAATGTACAGTTATCACCACAGCAGTGAATTATATTTTTACCCTCTTTAAAGTTCTTTTTCATTTTTAGGAAGTTTTAGAAGGTTCCCAAAAGGGTCACACACAAGTGTCTGCAATTCCTAGGCCTATACATATGCTGTTCCAAAATAAGAGCATGTGTATCTTTGCTTCTTTCTTTATGAGCCTAAGCCACTGCTTTGTATCCAGATATGTATGTGGGAGGTTAGTGTGTCAATGGCTACACCCCTGTTGGAGAAGATGCTGCTGCAGGCCATCAGAGGTCCTTCATCATTGCTTCATTTTTATTGTTATTTTGATCAATTTTTATATTTTTGTATATTTTCAAGGCAAAGGCAGGGGAAAAAAAAACAAATTGGTGTATCTACATGGCTTTTATGCTGCTGGAGTCTGGTTAGGACCATGTGATGCTAATTACTCTTGCAGATCTGCACTCTGATTTATTCTGCTTCCATTCCCATTTTATTCCATTGTCTTAGTTCAGGATATGCAGAGCTGTTTGTTTGCTAATGGAGTTAGTGGAGATCCTGTTCCGGCAGCTATTTTTCCAAGCAGATAGAGGAAACCCTGTCCAGTGTAATTAATGGTAAAATTGTCAATTGTTTCAGTGGTACCCTGGTTTCACCACTTAAATTTAGGGAATCTGGTGAGGTTTAGTCTGTCCATGGATGAGAGAAAGGTGATTCTCCCCATCCCAGTAGATCTTCCACTTGAGATAAAATCTTCTGTTGCTGAAACAGCCTTGTGAGACTTGTAAGGAGGGGTGGGAAAACAGAAGCAGGGATTGCCTGTTTGATGAAACAAGCTTGTCGGATCCTTAGGAAGAGGATGGGAAGAGAACTTCCTTTTGCACTTAAAATACAAAAGCATGGGAATGACAAACTGTAGTTCTAGATTCTTTATACTTCTCTGAGCTTCTGGTTTTATTTGTTTCCTGTAAACTTTCGCAGTAACTTGTTCAATTGAAATATGTGCTAGACAGGACAAATACGAGCTTTTCTCACTAGCTGTGAACAGCTTCACATCTGAGCAGTTAATGACATAAATGCAAAATGTAAGTGCTAAGAATTAAAAAGTTAACTGTAGCAGTTATCAATTCCTTATGACATATCACAAGGAATATATCAAAAAATTTGACTAGTATGGGAGTCTAATTTTTGAATGAAACGCACATTGTTTACTGTAAAATGCACATTGTTTACTCTAAGGAACGTTACTAACAGAATGTATACTCTTTTCAAAGAATAAAAACTGATGGTCTTTTCTTCCTTCTTCTTTTCAGGCAGCACAAATAGTCCTGATTTCTCTCTTTGAATTGAACACTCCTGAGTTTACCATGTTACTTGGTGCCTTGCCAAAAACATTCCAGGATGGTGCTACCAAGCTCCTGCACAACCACCTCAAGAACTCCAGTAACACCAGTGTGGTGAGAGGCCCTTGTCCTGGCAAACAGCAGAGCCCTAAAGAGAGCAGCTCATTGATAAGCTGTTGCAGATGTTTCAGTGGCATGAATTATCTGTAACTGTTGTCTTGAAGCAATATGGGAACAGAGGCTTCTGTTCGATATTGCTCTTGTAGGGATCATTAAAACAAAAAAACTCAGTTATTTTTAAATTTAATATAGTCATAACCAGTACAAATTAAAAAAAAATATTACTGAGAATCACATGAAAGTTGGTGGGGGTTTGTGCTTTCAAGTTGGTGGTGCTTTTGAAAATCCTTCCAGTAACGACCTTTTGGCTAAAATGGAGATCCCGATACTATCAGATTTTCTGATTTCACTACTACTGAAATCAGTTTAATAACATATATTGTGTACTAAGAAACTTGCAGGATCTTTGATGCGACCTACAAGGTCACCTCAGTCCTCACCTATTACCTTATGTTTTGGTTTTACATGAAGCTCTTGCAAATTTTTATTTTTCTGAAGGAATATATTAGTAGAGGATTTAAGTGTTCTTCTAAACTTCTTTTTACACCCAGAGCAGCAAGAATTAGGGTATTTTTTGCCTTTTTGTGTGGAAATGTTGTGAAACTTGCTGGAATTTTATCCCTTCTGTCATTGCACTTTGGGACAAGTAGACCTTTGTGTAAGCTAGAACTGCAGCATTAGGCTTCCAGGCAAGCAGACTGGATTCTGTAGTACCTTCAACTTTGTGTGAAGTGAGTCAGAATTGGGAGCAATTTCTACTCATTTTGCTGTGGTATAAATGATTGTGCAGGCCAGTGGAAAAATGATAAGTTAAATTGTTTGCTTATGCTTGTAACAAGCACAATCAGAATGCTTTGGACAATGCAGAAAATAGCTGCATAATTAAATTGCTAAATTGCTAGGGTAGTGGTCTGCATACTTTGGAGCCTGGCAAATAGTGTTTGAGAAGCTGGGTAGCCTGGTGGATTGATAAACCATTTCTCTGGCAATATTTGCAGGCTGTGTGTGTTGTGTAGTTAAAATTGCAGCTACTGTGGATTGTAGAGAAGTGCACATGTGCTTTCTTTATCCTCAGACCAGTACCTTCAAGAACATACTAATGATTACATGAGCCACTGGCTGCAGATTTTTAGGTCAAGAGCCAGAACCAAAACTGTACTAAGCTTGTCTAGTGCAAACAAAGGCAATATTTGGACCTGTTGTTGTTGTGTACGCCTGCCTGTGCATTGCAACACATTGCTAATCCCTGTCTTCCTGCTTCTGTGCCAGGGTTCCCCCAGCAATACCCTTGGTCGGACTCCTTCCCGGCACTCCAGCAGCAGAACCAGCCCCTTAACTTCACCTACCAACTGTTCCCATGGTGGACTGTCTCCAAGGTAATGCGGTAGGCTAATTAAACCACTTGCAAAATATTAAAGGATTTCAACACTGAGTGTGCATTTGCAGAATATGACTCACTTTGAAAGCAAAAACAAGACCAAAAGTTTACAGTAGACTGCTCCAAAGAAACAGGGTTTGAACATGATGATACATGGTTGGTGACTGACTTCAGTGTTCCAGTCCTCATGTTATCTGTGTAATCTTATTGTCTTTGCTTATAATTTTAATTTTCTTTCATAACTAGGCCTTCTCCAGAACCACATTTATGGGTTCAGTAAAGGTAATATTAAATGGCAGCATTAGAAATGAGGTTTTCTTGAGGTTGCGAATATCACAAAGCATATGATGACTTTCAGGTCAAGGGTTTCAGATTGTGTCTGTTTTTCAGGTGTGCCCTTGCGATGAGTAGTTCATCTGACTGTAGTACTGTGCTTGTGCTGCTCAGAGAAGTACTGAATCTCTTGTTCTCCTCTTGTACTTTGTGAGGATGCAGAACAAGCAGAGGTGGTGACTGTTTCAGTGCTGAATACCTCTCAGATCACTCCCCAGGCTGCTCACCAGTAGAATAGTAGTCTGATCCTTTGGGCAGCAGGTCTCTTGCAACCAGGCGTTTTGCTGAAGCTGCAGGTGCTACCCTAGAATATATTGGTCCACTCCAAAACCTTTTATTGAGCAAATATGGACTCTTGGATATTGGGAATGGACATACTTTGCACCATAAAAACTTGGAGCAGAGAAGACAGAAATTTAAACAGTATGCTCTGGGACCATAGAAATATCGGAGAAAAGTATTAGGTTGTTACCTGGGCAAGCTTTGATTCATGCTGGGAAAGTGTAAAAGCTGTTGCTTTTGTCTGCCTGCCCTCTCCATGGGAGGTCACTTCCCTTTGTCATTGAAGAGACAGAAGGAAGCATATTGGGTGAGGACTGCAGTTCGTAGTCCAGTGTAGTAATTTACACTGAAATCTGTTGATCAGCCCTGTCACGACTTTCTAACCCTATCTGGAGGGATGCTTAGACATGTGAGTTCCCATGTGTCAGGAAAAACACAGGCTTCTAGCGTTTAATGAGTACTTATACTAATTCCATCAGCATATGAAGAGCACATGGAGTTTCCTGAGAAAATTTTGGATATCTAAATACGTCTTTGTGACCCCCTAAAACTGCTGTAATCCAAAACTAGACCGAGAGGTTGCAAGCGAAGGTCGAGTTGCCTATGACGAGCTTTTTCAACAAAGTTTTCATTAAGAAATTAAGTGGTGGAGTATTAGGGGAATGGTTCCAACTATATTACTTCCTTTTTAACTAGTTTGAGCATTGTTGCCCGGCTGGCTTCTGTCTTGGGAAATGATAAACTGAGATACGACTCCCTGTGGTTACGTTGTGGCTTTGCTGGCCATGTTTGCATGTGGCAGTTGTTTTATAAAACCATGACCTTTTACCATGCATTTTTGGATTTTGCCATTGGGCCACAACTTTGTTTTGCCACTTCACTCACTGCTTTTTAGTTTGGCTTTGCATTCTTTTCACCTCTTGATGAATGCATGTATAAAAATACTAATTAAAGCATTCAGCGTACACTTCATACTTTGTTGTTGCTGTTGTTTTCTAGCATTTTGGGTTTAGGAACTGGAGATTTTTTTCCCATGTGATATGTTCTTAAGGAATAGTTAGAGAGAGCATGTAGTTCTGTCATTAAGATGTCAAGACCAATTGCAGAAAAGGCAGTGGCAAGTCCTGCAAATCAGTGGCAGTAGCTTCTAATGCTCTGCTGAACTGCATCCTTCTTGAAAATGTCTTGTGTAGCACAGTTTGAGCATGGTCCTAACTTAGAGGACAAGGAAGAATTTAGTTTTGTTTCTGAAGAGCACATGTGGTCATCCTTTCAGAAAAAAGGCTTTGGAAGGTGTGCAAACAGATTACGGCAAGTAGGGTATGCTGCATCATTGCAGTTGTCGGTATAGATGCTTCTCTGTCATATTTCCATTACAAATGCTTGTAATTTGCTATTCATCAGTGGTGTAAAATGTCACTTTTCTCTCTACAGACTTGGAAAATGAGCACACCAGAGTCATTCTGATAGCACCATAAAAAGATAAGGATTCCCAGAGTTTCTCTGTGTAGCCCTCCTCTGAAACTAGACTTGGCTTTACATTTTTACAGGAGCCATTGCCAAAAGGTTGCACCGAGGTTGTGTATGCCCTTTGCTTCCTGGGGTGCTCCATGTGCAGCTCCTGCTTGCATTGTCTATATCTTGTACAGGCAGCCTGAGTGCAGTCAGTTGAAGGATTATCTCCAGTTCTTAATGCCGGCTTTGGTTTTGAAGATTATACTTTCCTTTGAGTTTTTTCTTGATGCGCAGATTGAAGGAGTCATATCTAGGGACGTATATGTCTTTGGGGCTGGGATATGTATAGAAAGGAAAGTTTGGGTCCTGTAGGAATACAAAAATACTGCTAAGCATAGCTGCTTTCCCATATTACTGATGGTTTGTGGACAATATCCTCAATATTAACCAGCAAAGCTTCATTGATACGGACTTTCTATAGTATGTATGTATGCCACTGCCCTTAGATAACATCACTTCTCCCATATTATTGCCATCCCAACTGAATTCCAGATGACTGATTTTTTTTTTATTGTGTGTATGTGTACATGTGTACATGTATTTGAGATCTCTGTATAGATTTTGAATGTTTTAGTTGAACTGGACTCTGCTGATGCAAACAGCTAATTTGCCTATCCAAACGATTAACATCTGCTTAAGTATCCACTGATGTTAGTGCCTTCAGAAGGGTAGCTTGCTTTCAGGGCCTTGGGCAGAGTACTTCCTTCACCTGCTTTCATTTGGTCCATCCAGTTCTGCTTCATGATCATTAGAACATATCCACTGCATCTGTGAGTTACTTCTGCATTTGTACCTGCTTTTTTTGTCTTCACAGTTTTAGTTTTTGGGGAGAGGAGTTATGAAGGAAAGAGGTGTTTTTTGAAGAAAAAAAGCAGGGGTGGGCACTGGGTAAGACTGAAAATAATAGGACAAAAAACAGACTTCTGACTGAGAGGAAAGAATGTTTCCTGGGCAGTGCTCAGATGAATGGCTTGAGTTTGTGTTGGATGGAGAAAAACTTAAGAGATTTGGTAGATGATGTAATATGACAAAAAGGAAAATACTAGATTGTGAAGATCTCAAGTGTACAAATACCATTCTGAATGGCAAATGAACTTCTGTAAACTTAAAGGTTACATTCAGGTTGCGAATTTTCACCTAGACTTCTGTAGGAATCTTTGAAGGAATATCAAATGAATAGGTTTGCCCTATTGTTTCTGCCTTTATTAGTAGCCCAGAAACCTATGCATAGTTTCAATTATTAAAAAAACAAATTTTTAGTTCTTCAAAGATCTTTAGAGGAAATGCATGAAAATAAAAAGCTAACAATTTTATTTGGCTATGTAAGTTTACATGCTTGTTTTTTCACTGACAATAGAAAATACCATTAAAAATAAAATTTGACACTTTCAATATTAAGTTGAGCAAGGCAAGGCATGGAAAAAGGATTAAAATAAGCCACCCACCTTATACAATAAGGACAAGCCTGCATTGTTTGGTGGCCCGTTTGCAGATAGGTGAGACCTGAGCTGTGAGATCAGCAGTCTGGGTGTCTGGTGTATATCCGTAATAGTTGCAGGTAATAGCTATGGGTTTTGATTGCTGGTTAACGAGTGAATTTCTTGGCAACACTCTTCAGAGGAGTTTTCAACTGGCTTTGCTGCTGTTTGCACTGGAGCAATTCTTGACTTGTTTGCCACTTCTGATCTTGCAGTCTTTCACTTGTGTATGCACAAATGTGACTTTCCAAGACACTGTGCTTAAACTTAACAGAAACAAAGCTATGTCCTGAATGCTCCACCAGCTCAAGCGTCTATATTCTCATTTAGAAGATGATTTTGAAAATCCATGTACCATAAAGGGAATGGGACAAAAGCAAAGGTTAGACAAATTAGCACAGGGTTGGATACCTTGACCCAAAGGCATAGGATCAAATAGTAACCAGAAATCAAACAGGGCTTGTGGAAGCTTGATGAGAGATCTGAATTGACTTAGCGGCTGGTTTCATCCAGTCTTTCCAGATTTGTCTGCCGAAACCTGGGCCAAGTCCCCAATTTACATGATATGTTTCCACTCTAGACTGACTTTTACTTGCTGCATATTTGGGATCAGCTTGAATCTGGTGAAACAGGATCAGATCTTGAGCCCTGCAAAGGTTTGCTGATTGTGTAGGGCCTGATTGCAGGCTCTTATAGAGGCGCCAGGAGCCAAACTTGACAAGCTACCTTTGGGTGTCTGATTAAAAAAAATCAGCTTCAACTTTTCTTTCTTCCAGGGAAATCCTGTTACTCACAAATACCTGCTTAGAGTTTGCATACAGATGTGTGGTCAGGGATTGTTCACTTAGAGCACCTTAGGAGTTGTTTATAGAGGCTATATCAGTTTGTAAAACTTACTGGTTAGTACAAGCAGGGACTATTTTTGTGTGAACCATATTATTACGTTAGGAATAAAAGTGGAAATTAATAATAAAGGCCAAAACAATGACTTATGGGGCTCAATGGAGTGTTCTTGTTTAATTTTGTTTTTATTAATTTTTTTCTCTCTCCAAGGCAGCATGACAGCACTAAGCCACTCAGATTATAGTTTCTTTTTTTTTTTTCCCCTCCCTCTCCTTTCTCTGTTTTTTCTCTCTTTCGTTTCTCCTCTGATCACGGCAGTCGGTTCTGGGGTTGGAGTGCAGATGGGCTGTCGAAGCACCCCCCTCCCCTTTCTCAGCCTAACTCCATCCCCACTGCTCCTTCCCACAAGACTTTCAGGCGCTCTTACTCTCCCAGGTAACAAGCTACCTGTTAAACCAACTTGTCTGAGGTGTCACAGTATTATTTACCTTTCATACTGTGGGATTTGTTCAAATGTGGGAAATGATTTGCAGAGGCTTTGGTTGGAAAATAAAAGGAGACGATGATAGCTTTTAGAGGGCAGAGGTGGCAGGCAGCTGCTTGCTCGCCGCTTGGAGAACATGCAGCATGCAAGCGGGGAGGAGAAAACGTGGATTTTTCCAGGCTTTTCCTCCCTGCCAGGTTCCTGAATGGGTGTACGTTTCACAGTTGGTTTCCAGTGCAGAACACAGTTGCTGAGCACTTTTGGCAGACACTGGTTGCGTTATGGTAACGCAGGCAAGGTCTTTCACCTTGGCTACACTGTGCAAGTGGCACACAAGTACTTTCAAACAGTCGAATACAGCTCAGGAGTGATTTCACAGCGGTAGTGAATATCCAGAGGATGATGAGGATGAAGCTTGTGTATATGATTTTACCAGCTGCTTGCACAGTGTGATTGTGGAACACCTTGGAAATTTGTAGTGTTAAAAATAAAATTGTCCTTGCCACAAGATTTAGAGGTTATTGACTGCCAATTTTGACATCTCTTCCTCCCGTGCTCTCACTTTTTATTCCAATCTGCATACAGGTCTTTAGTCAGTATACTGGACTAAAACTGTATACTGGTTTTAATCAAAAAAACTTTGAATACAAAGTTAATTTGTCAGACCACTACATTAAATTCCTTGGATTTTAAGTTTATACCCTCACAACAGGCTTTCTGTAGATGTGGTTTCTCTGACTTAAATATATGTATTTCCTGAGGACAGACTATATATAGTCTTTCCTTGAAGCAAGAAGTTCCTAATGAAAAACTATTGAAAGAAAAGCAAACAAATTGTTCTTTGAGCGCTCAAAATCTGGGATTCTGTGACATCTGAGAGAGAGAATACAATCCCATAGTCCACACCTCTGTGACCTGAAGAATTAAAACTTTAAATCAATATTCTGACTCTTCAAGGACACGAAGATATCTGTGGAAGAGATCCATGCTGATTTTTGGAGTTAAACTAGTTGAGAATCCTCCTTTCATTAGTTGACACCAAGGTTTGGAATAATTTGACATATATTCCAGCCCAGAGCCTGAAAGTGCAAAGAAGTGGATTACTGTGTACTGCTTGAGGATGCTAAACTGTTGATTACTTACACATAGTTTGGATTGGAAACTGAATAATAGTTTATGGAAGTAAAATGTATTTCATGTCAGACTGGAAAACTGCCAAATTGTATCTTGATAAACTTGCAGAGAGCTGCATTGGTTTAGTGCAGCAGAAGATGGAAAATAATGTTGTGACATCCCTAAACACTGCTCATCTCTACTCACTTCTTATTCATCCTGTGACTTTCCTCTCGTTTTCTGCATGGGTCATTTTTATATTTTTTTGCCTTTTTTTTTCTACCTGAAAGGTGGGTGCAGTTCCATTTTATTTTTTATTCCCCTCATCATGTTGTCTGTGAAGTATTCCAGCACACATACTGTCAATAGGCATGTGTGTTCACATGTAGAGTTTTCGTTCATGTAGAACACACTGATAATGTGATCCTCTACACAGGCTTACTCTTGACATATGAAATCATTTTTTAGATTTTCATTAAAATGTGGTTTTGTGCTTTGAAAAATGCATCAGATTGGTGGCTCGTTGTTGAGAAATTGTTTGAGTCCTTTAGCATTGCAGAGTCTGTACTTTGATCTATTCTTTGGTAGCCATGTAGGGTAAAAATCATCCCTGAGGAAAGAAGTGATGATTTTAGCAGAAGATTTAGTGTTAGTATATCTGTGATTATTTCTCATTTTTTGCCATGGATTTCATTGTGTGATCTTTGGTAAGTCATGTCATCTCTTGGTGTGGGTTCATGGGTACAGTCACATGTATGCCTGCTCAAATGGCAGTTTCATTGCTCACTTAAATACTGTATGAGGAACCCCTTAAGATATATGAAATAAACATGCTTGGGCTCAAAATTAATATTTTTGAGATTCTATGAAACAGAGGTTGTCCTATCCCTGCCTGATACTTACTAAAAAAAAAAAAAAAAAAAAAGACAACCTAAAAACTGCCTTCACTTTTGTCTGGAAAGCCATCACAGTGCATTAGTGTAATTCAGCTGTTTAAAAGCCCTAAATACTTCGACTTCTGTAGGTTTATAAAAAGCTTTTGTTTCCTGGTCTTGGTCTGTTCTTTAGGTGGTTTCTCTTTCTTTCTGGCCTGACAGACACTGTTTAAAGCTGGGGAGTTTCTTTGGTTTCTTTGCCAGAATACATGGTGCTGATGCTTGTGTGATCAGAGAGTGAGCGCATTGCTTGGGAGCCAGGGATTATGACTATTTTCAGTGTGTTAAACCCAAAGGAATTGGGCAGCACCAATCTTATCCTCTCTCTTGAATTTCCTGAATTTCTTCCAGAAAACAAGTAGTGCTTCTAGATATTTAACATCCTACTTCTAGTTCTATTGAAAATAATATTTGTATACCCAGGATTCAGAAGGGTTTTTATGTTTTTTATTTTTTCCCACCCACCTCACAGGGTGTCTTTCTTTTGTGGAAAAGGAACTCAGTGCTTTGTTCAGCCGTCCTCCTCCAAGCACATCCCGTCATCCTTCCCCAACTGTTTAGAAATAGTAATTCACCCCTGTAGGGAGCCACTTCTTGCCATTTATCGACAAACAACTTGATGTAAATGTCTCAGATTCTTTTGGTTTATTTGCTTCTGGCTCTGCTAAGATCCGAGACTCCCCCAGATAAACTGTTCTCCATTACTGGGTGTCTTCATTAAATCTCTCTTGGAAAACTGTTTGTCATGCAAACTCAACTTCTCCTAGATAGAGCAAAGCCTTGCCAGTAATGCTTTTTCATTTTCTCCAAGTTTGTAGGAGCTTCTCTTCTTAGCCACATCTTTTTATATCATCTGCCCTTGCATGCCAGGCATTTTTTCATGGAACTTAATTTTGGATAACTCCTCAAGGAATCCCAAAACTTGTGTGGCTTTTTGCTGCTGAGGAATTTCTGAGGAACAGACAGGCTGCAAGAAAGCATCAGATTTGAGTGAGAGAATTCCCAAACTTAGGCTCAATACTGAAATGTATCTTTTATCAAGGCATTGTGCAAGTGGTTTTGGTTTTAATACTCTATAAATGAAAATGGGACTAAGGTTTACATCAAGATGCATTTTCCTTTCCATTTCAATCTGTCACATTTGAATCCATTGGTAGAATATATTTGATCTATTATGAAGCTTAAATTTCATTGATTTCATTTCCATCAGTTGTCAAACCCTTTGTGTTCCCATAGTGATTGATTTGATTTTTAAATTTTTTTCCTTTTTAAATAACATCTTTACCATGCTGGGGACAGTTTGGGATTTTTTTTTTTCAGAAGCTAGCACATTCACTGCTGTGGAATGTAACAAACAGTGGACCTGGTTTCCCCTCACTTACAGCGATGTAACGCCACTGATTTCAATGGAGCTTCTCCTAGATTTAGCCCCATTTGAGGGGAGACTCAGAGCCACACTCTGCTTTGATTCCATCCATATTTTGTTACAAGTCACTGTTAGAAAGGGTATGACAAATCATCTGTCTCTTACTTGGTATTGTTTTTGTTAACAGTAAAAAGCAGATTCCAATTTCATATGTAATATTTCATATACGTTTGGTCTTTAGTATGCTGGATTATGACACGGAGAACCTAAATTCTGATGAAATCTACAGCTCTCTTCGTGGAGTCACAGAAGCAATTGAAAAATTTAGTTTCCGTAGTCAAGAGGACCTGAATGAGCCAATCAAACGTGATGGAAAGAAAGACTGTGACATTGTAAGTATTCGATTAATTTATGTCCCCAGATAGGTGAAACTTTAAAACGTTGCATTCGAACCTGGTTTTGGGTTGTTAGTGTACAAAATCCAGTTATTCCGGCTGTATTCTTGCAAGTATCATTGGCTTACTGGTTGCTAGCTTCTTATACGTACATTATGGGGTCCCCCTAATCTAGTCCCTTGTTCACTTTGAACTCTACCCTCCTGTGAAATATGCTCGCAGAGTTTCTGTGGGAGTCTCATGTATGAAGCAAACAGTGCTAATGTTCCTCAGGCTCAGCGTGGCTCAAGCAGTGGCTTTTTCATGGAGTGTGTGTAGCTAGGTCTGTAATGGGAAATGTTAGTTCTTAAAATGCATGGATGGTTTCCCTCACAGGCTTATTACTTCATATATAGGAAGGATTTGTAATTGCTCTGAGTGCAAAACTCGTACGGTGCCTTGTTGCATCAATGGTTACAGAATTATCTACCATGTGAGACCCCATTTGTTTTAATTAAATACATGGACTTCAAAATTTATGGGAATTTTAAAGTATGATCTTTAATATTCTATGATATTCTATGATTCTATCACATTTTTGCTTCCTATCTGGACAAACAACTTTACATTAGTAGATTAAGTTAGCCTTCAAAGCTAAAAATTCTTGGTCCATGATTTTTCTTCAGGACCCTTCTATTGTGCATTTCATGTTAGCTTGCTAAGCATCATCCAATCTCCTCTATCAATGGGTTGTGAAGTTTCATGAAGATGTTGCTTTTGCTTCCTTTCCCCTTCTTAGCAAATCAGTCCTGTTCCAGAGCTTATGATCTTTGCCAGCTTGTGTAGTTTTAGCAATATTAACTTAAATTTAGGAATGTTAGCATAGCTTCTTGCCCTATCATCATGAGATTTTTGCAACAGTTGTGGTCATGTAAGGGAAAGAAGTGGTAATCTGGGAAGTTTTACTCAAGTATTATGTACATGTAAATGAGTCTATGCCTCTTTGCATTGGTGGGTGAACTCAAAAAAAGCTATAGCTTCTACACAATTTGAGTAGTCTCACATCTTTTATCTCTGATTCTCCAGGTGTCTCGAGATGGTGGCCTCGCTGTGCCTACCAGTGATGTGCGTGGAAGCAGTGACATTGTGGAAGGTGGAAGGATGGCTCTAGATAACAAAACTTCCCTACTTAACACCCAGCCTCCCCGCGCTTTTTCAGGGCCACGTGCTCGAGAATATAACCCCTATCCTTATGCTGACACAATTAACACTTATGACAAGACTGCCCTGAAGGAAGCAGTATTCGATGACGACATGGATCAGCTTCGAGATGGTTTGTATTAGTGTATCTCATAAAACTGCAGGCAGCTTGCTCTGTTTCTGGTATATTTGTGTATGGGTAGTGCTCTCGGATACATGCCTGCCCACAGATACGCTGTGTATTACTTTGCACCTGAGTTGAGGTTTGGTGTGAAATACCCTGTGTTCTGGTATATACCAGCATATCCTGATCTGTGGTTATTGAGAAAATGTTAAACTGCAATTTGAATTTTTCTTTGCCTAGAGTTTCCCTCAAACTGGTCGCTTAAGAGTCTAGAAGGTATCTATAGGGACACAGTTTTGGGGACATTCCAGTCTTTGACTGAAACATGTGTCTCAATAGCTCATTGTTACTGAGCATTTCACTTAAGTGATGCTGTACCTTAGCTGTATTCCTTTGCAGTACACTGATGAGTCACTGTACTGTGATCTAAAGGTCATACGTGTGATCGCTGGTTTTGGGTGTGTGCGTCTGGGACAAACTGGCAGTTCTCATCTTGTAGAAGTAATTATTGGAACTGGATGAAATTCAGTCATCTCTTCCTGGTTCGTTAGAAGACACGTGCAGGTTCATGAGCTGTGTTATGAACTCAGGTGAAATTGTGGGCTAGTCAGATTCTCTTGCCTGCTTGCTTGAGGCCACCTGGGATTTGATGCATTTGGGGGGGGGGGCTTGTTATGTGCACTTTGTTCTGTAGAGGGTTAGTAATCTTGTCATCTTTGATCTTTTTCCTCATATCCCCAAATGATTGCTGCCATTTGTCCTAGAAGTACCCATTGACCATTCAGATTTGGTGGCTGATCTTCTGAAAGAGCTCTCCAACCACAACGAGCGGGTGGAGGAGCGGAAAGGAGCTCTCCTGGAACTGCTAAAGATCACAAGGGAAGATAACCTTGGAGTTTGGGAGGAACATTTCAAAACCATTCTGCTCTTGCTGCTGGAAACACTTGGAGACAAAGATGTGAGATGCAGATTTTTGTTTTCACTCTCCTGTACATTGCTTCATAGGGTGATAGTTCCTCCACACTAGTTTAAATGAAAGCTGCTGCGTTTGTGCCACATCTCATCAGTGATGCTGCACTGCTCATTTTTTCTTTTGAAGGTTGATGACTCTGCTTTCATTTTCAGTGTGTTCAATGATGAATTTTAAGCTACTCTGAAGTGTCCCAGTTTTTCCCCTCGCCTCCAGAGTGTTAGTAACAAACAACTGCAAAATTGAACTAGAATCAGGAGTTATCTTCTAATCCTGTACAAAAACTATGAAGATTTCAAAAGTTACTATCTTCCAAGTTAGGATGAAGTTACAAGCTCTTAACTATATCATACCCATTCCCCAAAAAAGGAGAATAAAGGTACCCTAGAATAGATTATTTATTTTTCTCTGTGTGGTTTAAAAATCCAGACTACTAGATCTCATGGGATGGGTGTCTGTCTCTTGCAAAAATGTCATCAAGAACAAACTGCTTTTGTAGAGCATCTTGTTTTGAAGTATTAAAAAAAGATGTATTATTATCACAGCTTTATATTTGATAGTTGATCAAAGTGGTAATTTACAGGCTAGACCTTTACTTTTTGCACTTGGGGCTATTTGTTCAGCTTGCAGCACAATGGTATTTGGTAAGGGCTCAGCACCCTGCTGCGCCTTCACATCAGAGCCATGCTCCACCTGAATGTTACAATATTTAGTCTTCAAAGCACTCACAGTTCTTCCTTTTTGTTTCATCTGGTTCAAAATCCATTGTATTTCTTATACTCGTTGTAAAGTATATGGCACGCTCTTTGAAATTTTAATTCTGAAACAGTGTAGGTGGCCGACATTTTTTTCAGTCATTGTTTGTAGTATGAGCATGAGCTGCTGTAGTCCTGTGTGTTTAATTATAGCATCATCACACAGCTATCAGAAGATATGGTGGCTTTAAGTACAGGCAAATTGTGCTACTGCATGAATTTTGCCTATGAATATCAAAGGACATGCTTTAAAGGCTGAGTATAGAGTAAAGTTAAGTATTCCTCTGCTGAAATTCTAGAATCTATTCGGAGTGGCCACAGGCTAAAATCATAGTATATATAACAGTTATGAAATTGAAGCAGGTGTTATAAATCCCTTCTGCTAATGATCTTTTGATATAAAGGATTAACACATAGGTCAGTGTTGACTACAATGAATGGCTATTCTTGAAAGTAATTTCCACAGGAGTTACAGGAAGAGGGTCGATTTTACTGCATTAGTAGATGAGAAGCGGCTTTGCTGCATGGATGGAGCCCAGTCTGATATCTGCAAAGCTAAGCAAAGAGGAGGGGCAAAACTAATATGATCTGAGCTTCTTTGAAGATTTATGTAATGCTGACGTGCTGCTTTGGGTACAAATTTGTACTTCATTGCTAAAAGAGTATGGAATTTAACAAAGTTGAGTCATTCTGATTATTTCTTGTGCCAACAGTCACTTTATGTGTATTTTTGTGCAAAAGCAAGTAGGGAGACCAATTCTGAATTTCAGTTATATTTAGTTATATTGATTACACTGCTCACTCCACTGGAGCTGGTAGAGTGATACAAGATTTCTGGTCGTGTAGGAGACATGAGAATTTACTTCAAACAACAATTTTGAGAAGTGACTTTTTCTAATGTGAATTTCTCTTGATACAGCATTCAATAAGAGCCCTGGCACTGCGAGTCCTGAGAGAGATCTTACGGAACCAGCCGGCAAGGTTTAAGAACTATGCGGAGTTGACCATCATGAAAACATTGGAAGCACATAAGGATTCCCACAAGGAGGTGAGTGAGCCTTTCAGTGTTGCTACTGGGAAAGCAACATGGATCTGCTGAAGAAATATGGGAACTGAGATTTAACAGGCAAACACATTGACCCATCTTGGCAGTAGAACAAATTGATATTAAGTCTCCCACGTATGAAAAGACAGGATTTTTACGTGCTGAGGCAGGGAGGAAAAAAATTGAGACTGACAACTATTTAAGTGGATTTGTAACTATGTGGAATTTTAGGCCACTGTTTAGGAACTTCCCAGGATTTCCTTGCTCATTCTGGGAGAGGCTGAGACCCTGTAGTAGAAAAGTGCATGTTTAATAATTTTGCAGAGCACATTGGAGACACTGTGTTCCCTCCATTTTTATGGGTTAGGGTAGGAAATGTACTGGAGAACACAAAGCCCATGTTCAAGCAGAATTGTGTGTGAAAACTGAATGGTGAAATTGGGTCACGCTGGAGAACTGGGCACAGGTGAATAACAGGAGAAAATGGACACAGAGGCCATGGTGCTGAAAAGGAGCTGGGGCAGAGGAAGCAAGGGAAAGGGTGAATTGCATTTTCCTTTTGTGGTAGAACTCCTGTGTAAAACTAAAAGTATTCTTCTGGAGTAAAACACAAATAAAGGGACATTGATAATATTTGAAATATATCAAACCAAATTACATTTAATGTCAATCTTTGTAGATTGACTTCCAAACTGGATCTTTTAATCTACCTTGTGCATGCTACAAGTTTGAACTAAACCTCAGAAAGTGCCACGTGAATCATGTCTGTGATGGCTTTGTTGCCAAAGTCCTTGCTTTGAAATCTAAGACACTTACTCTTCTGTGAAACAGGCTTGTCCTAAACTAGCAATTTTAGGCATCTCTGTCTAGAGAGCTTTGGCCATGAAAAAGATCATTGTATAGATCAGACTGCTCTAGAGCATTGCATAACTAGCACAAGGTTATGTCAGCTGTGTGTAGCAGCAACTATATTGTTTAAAAATCAAAACAACAAAACAAAAAACACCCTCAGGGAAAGAAACTAAGAGGCAGGATTTCTCTAAAATGCAGAAGTAGAAAATGTTTAATCCTTTAGTGAATGAGGACTGCCATACTTTGCTGACCTTCCTCTCCTTGATTTAGAGCCTTTGCACTCCTGTCATTTTTAGTTCAGAGTAATAAGAAGCAGTTGTAAATTGATTTCCTGATAAAGCATTCAGACAAAACATTGTGTTCTGAAGGAGTGCCTTTTATTGGCAAGTTTTCCCTGTTGCATACTTCTCAGCTCACCTTGACTCAGTGCCCTTTTTTTTTTTCCTGCAAGTCCTCCAAAACTGCCATTTCTAGCAGGACCTTTACAGATTGTCTCTGACATTGTTTTTAATGCCCCTCAGAACTCACTGTCCTCGTGGGACTGGTGGGTTTTATAGAAATCAAGCACAATGTTGAAAACAGGACACTTCATGCCTCTGTATTCTCCATGCTGTGTTCTTCATGCTTGTGGTAGGAAAGGTTCTTCAGGATTTGCATGAGGTGTCTCCTGAGGGAAGACAGAGAAGAATAAGTCTTTGCTACAGAGAAAGCAAAGGAACAAAGGGATGTGAGTTCTGGTACATCTTTATAGAAGAACAATTTTGAGCTGTATTGTATCAGCAAGTAGCTGCTGTGCTGTACATAGCATTTACAATTTGATTTACAATGGTTTTGCATAGCATCTTTAATTATAAAGATCATATTTGCAACTACTGCAGTGAGACCTCTCGGTGACAGCTGTCATAGGACGCTGCAGGTATATTCCTATTTTGCTGCCTGTTGCTAAACAGTTGTGTGTGCACAGCAGTATTAAGTGGTGGCACTGAGGCTGGATTTTTCATTCTATGTATGTGGTTTTTCTGATCCCTGTGATCTCTGTGTAAATAGCGCTCTCGGAACCATGATGTAGCCCGTGAAAGGCATCATCTGTCTGCCAGTAGTTTGAGAGTATCAGCATTCATGAAGTTAAGAAAGGTTTCCCAACCTGCATTTGGGTCCCTGCACAAACTAAGCTAAAGATATACCTGGGAATATGCTTCAGGTATTTTTACGTGTAGCTGGGGCTTGCTGATTCGGGAAAGTCTGTGAAAAATTAACTGAGAGTCCGTTTGGGCATGGCTCAGTTGGTCAAACTCATACCCTGGGCCAGAAGGTCACAAATTCCCATCCCATGGTGGCCCTCCAGCTCACTCTCACTGCTGGCTTTGCAGCACTGCTCTCTCCAGGGAGGGTGGAGGACCTGCCCTTTGACTTGATCCCACTGAGTGGGAGCTTAAGTGAAAATTCACCAGTTTGTGATTGAAGGGCACTTTCAAAGAGTAGCTGAAGAAGGGAAGATCTCAGCTGTCGGTTCTACAGCTTTCTTTTTCACTACATCAGAGCAGTATTAAGGGCAGGGGTGTACTGTCCTTAGGCTATGTAAAATAAAATCTTCCTCCGTACTGTAAAAACTATTTTGAGGAAACCTGCTGTATAATTTGGTTAGGAAGGTGCTAATCCTTGTGCCAGTGATGCCCTGATATGTTATCACTCCAGAGTTTGTTATGCGTCTGGGCTGCTTCTGCCTTGTAGTAGAAGAAGGAGTGATCCTGGTTTTATAGTTTGAGATCCTTTGTCATGCAACAGGCTGTGTAAGTCAGCAGAAAATGACTGTTTTGAGCGAGCTGTATCAGTTTCAATCTTTCTTACCTGATTTTCCCCTTCAGCCCAGAGACTGCTAATTGCCCCAAGTTATTGCTCCCATTTTCTGTTATTTATAGTCCATGGAGAAACAGTCTAAAGTGACCAAGCAAAGAGGAGAGAGTGTGAAGAGGAGCACGGTAAAGAACTCTTAATCTCGGGCACCATCTCCAAGAAGTTATTGTAGTAAGAGGCAGTTCTTTGGAAATTGAGAAGAAGGTTCTTTTGTCTTCCTAAATTCCAATAGTGCTGCTGTTCAGCATGACCAAGAGGGATCAAATAACAAGTTATAACGAACATCCAGCAAATATCACCCCCTCGTCCATTTGAGTACTGATATCTAGTTAAACGTTGTCTGAAACAAAAGAGTCTGTGGTTTTATTCCAGATTATGTAATTGGAAGTATCAAAGCAGTGTTAACATAATTGGATATCTTGGGATGCTTGGATAATTGTCTGTGTCCAAGCTGAAGTCTGTAGACAGTTGAATCTTTGCCATGGCTAGAACTCTTCCACCTGTGGCTGAAGGAAAGGTCTAGGATCAGTGGAGCAGCACAGCTCTTCCCAGTGACACAGGAGAGGAAAACTTGGTTCACTGAGTTGGATGTGGAGTCGTGACTTGTTGTGAGCGCACATGCAGGAGATTGGCAAATCACAGACCTCAGTGGGGGTTCAAAGTTAATGCAACCCTAGGCTACAGACTAGAAGACTCTGTGTTGGGATCCATGTTTAGTTTGCATTTTTTAACTTCTGACTGTCTTTATACTGTTTTTAGTATAACAGTCTGTTCAATGCTGTTGATTTAATGGGATGATGTGAAGAGTCAAGTCTGCTTCAGTCATAACTGTAAATATTTATGGGGGTTGACGTGTAAATGCCTTTCACTTACTTTTGGAGCATTAGGATGTAATTGAAATTGTGGACGGTATTAAATCTTGTTGATTTTTATCACTTTGTTTGGAGTTATTTGGAAGAGAACCATCTTTCTGTTGCCAATTAGTTAATATTAACTCATTTGTTCCAGTGTAGTTACTCACCCATAACTAAGGAGAGATGCTGCCCGCTGACCCAATACCATTGAGATGACATTGCTTCAGATTCATACCAGCAAAATTAGTATAAGTTCTTATTTTTGAGTATATTAAAACAGAAATACTTCATTATCTTGGGAAATGGTTATGAAATGAAAATCATAGGATAGCTAATTCCTCGCTTCTGTCTCTGCAACTAAGCCTGTAGAGTAGCTGATGAGTATTTTCTGTGTGTAAAGAAAGGATACTGTGCCATGTCTTAGATATCTAATTTTAGTGTTTTATTATCCAGAAGGTCCATAAACATAATTGGCATGTAGCATTCTTTGTTGTAACCCTCTAAAAGAGGGTGAAAAGAAGAAATCACAGCTATCCATTAACTGTAGATAATTGTTACTGTCTTGCTGAGGTGCTTTGAGACTGGCCTCTGACATTTATAAGATGATTTGCAACTGTCCTCTGATGGTGTGATCATAGAATCATAGAATCTTTGGGTTGGAAGGGACCTTTTGAGGTCATCTAGTCCGACCCCCCTGCAATGAGCAGGGACATCTTCAACTAGATCAGGTTGCTTTATGTAGGTTTCTGCAAAACATAGCTTACTAAAGAGGAAAAGCACTAAATGGTGACAGTCTTTAAGGTTAATTGATATATATATAGCCCATGCTGGAAACTGCCAAGCGCTGCAGCTTGGCACTTGCTGATGTTTCATAGTATGTGTTTATATGCTTTTTCTAATTCCCAACACATTTGAACTATTTAGTGCCCAAGAGAAGCAGTCTAATCTACTTCATCTCCTCAGAATCCCTTATAAAAAAATCACATTGTTTTTTCATCTGCTTTGCACTCTCTATTGCTGAGTCCACTTCCTGCTTTGAAACCAAGTGCTTCATTGTTTGTTCCTGTCTGGATCAGACTGTAAAGCCTTTGGGGATGGGAGTTTGCCTGGCTAGGTAGGTGTTGGTAAGCCTCCATCCCCTCCAGCGTAGATTATGCAGTCTTTAAGCAACCACCTCTAGATGGCAAAAATTGACTCAAAAACATAGCTGTGTGCCTTGTAAGCCCGAAAGCAAAACCTTGTTCTTCTGCTTAATCAACTTAGCTGGCATTCTGCCTCTTTCACAAAAATAGCATACAAAGCCTCTAAGTTTTCAGTGGGGTTTCACCTACACTGCCTCATCCCTTATGACTTTCTGCCGAGATGGTGCAACCAGCAATCATGGCAGAGTACTCCAACTTACGGTCCTACGTACAGCCCTCATCTAGGCATACAGCTGTGGCTCTGCTGAGGTCCCAGCATATTACACTGATGCCCTGTGTAGCCTATGAACCTGGTATGTTCTGCCTTAGGCGAGTCAGGACATTTTGCTTTCCTTATTTGCTGGTGGTTTGTGTCACTTCAGAGCGGAAACGAAACCATCAAAAACCGTTTAGAAAGCTGCTGCGTATCGCCCAAGAGCAAATTACTTTAGACAAGCTGCTTGCTGCAGCCATCAGGCAGCAAGCAATGTCTATAATACACCAAGACTAATAGCTGAGCAGAAGAAATTATGCAGAAGAGATGGAGTCTGTATTCTAGCTGTCTTAAGCAACCAGGATCCCATGGCTGCAGTGCATTGTGAACCAGGTAAACCAGTGGGAATTGTCATCCAAAGTTTGTCCAGCAAATTTTATAGAACATTGATGATGCCAATGTGCTTCTCTATTAAAAGAAAGGGATCTGTGACAGGTGGCTGTCTTGATCACACTGTCCCTAATACTGCACATCAACATACCCCCTCCCATTGAAATCAGAAAGCATTTCATGTGCGTATTCCTGGGACCATCTGACCTGTTACTTTGAAGCTTACTCCTTTATAGCATTAAGGAAGACATTGTTAGAGGTGAACAGCCTGCCTGTGTGGTACACTTCTCTGGCTTTGTGCATGTGAATATGCTCCTTTCCCTAAAGCAAACTGGGTGGAAGTATAACCATTTCTCTCTTTTGGGAGACTCACTGGAAAGGTCTTAACGCATTGCAGGTGTCTTTCAAGGAACCCACCAGTAAATGCAGCTTATGTTATGCCAGCAGAAGTCAGGCTGAATCTAGTCTCTAGTGTGTAGAGTGTAAGGTAAGCATTTGGAAAGGAGAAAAACCTGCTTCTTTAAGACAAAGTTCTATCTTTTAGATCTGCATTCCTGGGCTACCTGCCCTGTGTTGAATGATGTCGAACTATCCAGTTCAAGCCATGGTTTGCTCTAAGATTTTACTGGGAGGTAAAATCATGTTTGTGACATACCTTACACACAGTTTAGTGTCTGTGTTTTTAAAACCCTGCAGGTTCTCTCTAGCCTTGCACATCTTGCTTCATAGCCACCCTTTTGAACTTGCTGCTTCTAACTGCCATGCTCATTTGACGACTCTGCTCACATTCTTTCATATTTCTGAGATCGCTGAGAATAATCATGTTGGGTCAGACAAAAAGTTTGTTTCACTTGATACCCTACCTGACTGACTAGCAAGAAGCAAGTGTACAATGATGCTTCCCTGTCAATATCTTCCCTCCTTCCAGCTGTCTGAAGCTTACAGCCTTCCCCTGCTAATGGTTCTGCCTGCCTCTCTGCATGTTTTGACCTTTGTTTTTTCTTCAGTAAGCTTGTCTATTTTTTTTAATCCTCTTGTGACAATGAGCTCCACAGTCTGAGCATATACTGAACAGCACTCTTCTTCTCGAACTTAAAGGAAGCATTTCATAACCATTACTACTTGTGGTGCCTGCTGTTAGTATGAGCCTAATGGGGCCATTCCTGTTGCTTCCCAGTGTGCATCTGTTGATCTTGCCTCCAAAGATGGGAGGAAGAACTGTTGCTTGATGCTGTTTGCTCCTTTTCCCTGCTCCTCTTAAGGCTGTTTCACTCTGCTGGTCAGGTTAAAGCCCTGTTTAAAAAAGATATTTCAGGGGTTTTTTTATATTGTATGGTATGTATAATTTGCAAGACACAAGCGTTGCGCGTCATGGCAAAATATCTTTGCTAAATTCTGCTATAATTGCATGTTCTTGTTGCCAAATGACCCGGCAGTTTGTATCTCTTGATAATGCACTTCCCTCTATGTGGGAACGCTGATGATTTCTCTGGCATTACCAGGTGAGCGGGACTCAGTGCTCTGTAAGTATTCAGAGACGTACTTCCCCTTGTGCGATGCAGGGTCGGTCTGGGTGGCTGAATGTCTAATTCTGCTAAAGCCAGAAGGAAAGACCTTCTGGACAGGGCTGGTACTTGCATTGCAGAACGGTGTCATTCAGCTTTCTGTGCCGGCAGGGATGAGCTTGTCCTTTTGGCTTGCTCTCAGCTGGTATTGCCCTACCCCTTCCTACACCCTGTCCCCTGCCGGCCCTTTCCAGGGGAGCCGGGGGCTAGTTACCTGCAGAGGCTCTGATTCAGGCAAGCATGTAAGCACATGCTTGAATCCCATTGACGTCAGTGAGACTTCAGCATGTTATTAAAGTTAAACATACGCTTAAGGGGTTTGCTGAAGCGTGGCTTAGATGTAGACGCTGCCTGCCAGATGTGCTCTCAGAAGACTTGGAAGTCTCCCTGGTGTTGTCTAGCAGGAAGCCTACTGGACATGGGTAATATGCCCCTCTGTATTCAGAGGGAAGGCACTTCAGGGAGAAGTGATGTGAAATACCCAACTGCTGTGTAAATGTGGCCAGATCCTTGCTAGAAATGGGCAGCTTTGCTGAAAGGAGGACTTGTAGGGGCATAAATAAATCCTGCACCTTTACAATTTTTCTTGCTGACCTTATTCTGTGCAAATATGTATGACCTTTGTTGCTATTTGACTCCATGTTCAGTCTTGCAGTTGAAAATGTTGGGCTCCAATGTCTTGCCAATTTAGAGTTAAAGAAAAAAAGCAGCGCTTTTAGAGAACAACTGTTGGAAAATAACTGATCAGACTGTGGTCTCAAGATGAGCTAGCCAAAGAGCTGCAGAATAAAGACTGTTGAACCCTTGTTTGTTTTGTGAAACATTACAGCTGTATTTTAACCCCTTGTGCTTCAAGTTGGTTAATACGCTTTTAAAAAGTTTTTCTGTCATGCACTTGCCTCATACCTGCAACTTAATGTGCATGGTAAACTGTATGCAGACAAGATGTGGAGCTGAAATGCAGGTAGAAGTACTCATTGAAATTTTTACCTACTCTAGTATTGTTTGGAGTTTACAGTAGTATATTTGAGATCGGAGCCATTTTAGTATGCACCCTAAGTGCATACTAAAACATTTCTGCTTTCTTATCAAGTAGGATACCAGGAGAGTTTAAAATAAAAAAAAAAAAAAAATTTTTTTTTTGTGAGTTGTGATGTATGTGCAATCTCTCCTTTCTGAGGGTGTCGAAAACATTCACTAACAGTATTTGGAATTGTTGCAAAGCAAAATCCCAAGTGGCCTGTGTCCAAACAGTTCCAGTTGGTGTTTTTTGGGTGCTTTTTTTTTTTCTTTTTAGCTAAAGTGACTTGCTCGTGAATATTGTTAAATTGATTAAAAGATATCTGGGCTCTCTGTGAGTCCACTGCATTGTTTGTGCAAGGTTTGATGATAGCAGTGTTTCAGCACTGGGAAAGCCGACGTCAAAAGCTGCAGTGCCAAGAAGTGAATTCCTTCAAAGGAGACCTCATGGGAGCTCCTGACTTCATCCACTCCAGCAATTCAATGCCGTGGTACCAAAGCATGGCATTAGGTTTCCCTTAAGTACTCAGGTGTTTCTCTCTTTTCCCAACAAAATCACATAGTCCTTCCATCTAAGCTAGTACTGGCTTACATGTGAAAAAAAAATTAACTTTCATGCTTCCCGTGTGCGAAGTTGAAGAGGAGTTAGCAAAGAAATAGACAGAAAAGGGCAAAGTTGCTGGAAGTGGGAAAACAAGCATTCTGTTCTGCTTGGTTATTCATTCACAGATCTTTCAGGATTAAATTTTTTTAATACTGACAACATGGTGGATTGCCATTTCTTTGGGAATAAATTTTAATATTACAATTAATTGCTGAGAAAGGCCTGAAGTAGGTGGAGCAGCTTTACAGCTGATACAGAAGCAATCAAGGTCTTGCCTCTGCTGCACCATCTTGCCTGTACCTTTCGTGCATACGGTATTTGTACTATGTGAAGTATCTGAGATCACTTTCACTGTTGGGTTTACTTTAGAGAATGCCAAGAGCCAAGTGGATGAGTTTTGTTATTTCCTGAGCATACAAGTATCTTGTGGCCATTCCTGTTTCAGGGAGGTAGCTGTCAGCATGAGTGGAAGATTAATGATAGTGGTGTGACTGTAATGCTAAAGACTGTGGGTGAAGCAGACTTTGCAGATTGAGATGATCTCTTCTGGTCACTCTTCACTGCTGCTATCTTAAAATCAATTAGGCCTTTCTAGAAAATGCTTTGTAGTCCAGGCAGGGAGATACTATTGTCGTAGTGAGGACTGGCATAAACTTCCAAATAATCCTTGTTCACAATTACTCACAGTGTAATTACCTAAAAATTATGAAAATTCACCTTCTGTTGAGGCTTTGATAGAACTACATCTGTCCATGGGTTTTCTTAAGTCAGATAGAAATCCCTGAGTTTGATATCACAACAGTGTGTGGAAGAGGGGAATGGGGAGAATCCAGCAGCTGTGGCTTCAGTCTAAGTGATGGGAGACCTGTGATTTGCTTTGGGGGGGGGGGATTGCCTGGGACAGATTTACTAGTGCTGGTTTCAAAGTATTGACTTCAGACAACCCCAGGTAGCTCAGCTTACGATGAGTTAGAGAACCAGTGCTAGGCATCTGAGCTTCCCACACAGTCGCAGTCGGGAAAGAGGGAGTGCCTTCAAAGGGTGCGTTAGTGCTCTTGGGCTCATTCTTAGGGAGTGCCTGGGGCTAGCTGGGAGATGCTAAGCATGAGGGTTTGTGAATGCTTCTTTCTTCTTAGACTTGAGGTGTTGGATTTAAGTCTGCCCACTGGGGCATCTCTGTCCACTCAGGATTTACCTTCCCTTAAAAGTAAGCCTGGAGAAGAAGGGAGTGAGAAGATGAGCAAAAGCATCCTTCATCTTTTGTACTGAAAGAAGAACATGGGGAGCAAAGAGTGTGTGATTTGTGGCCAGGAAGAGTGCAAACAAGGGGAAGCTTCATTTTGTTGCCTGGCAATTGGCACAGACTTGAAAAAAGAAAACCTACCTTCCCATCCTGTTGTGTTTTTTTTTTATCCAATTACTGCAGAGTGTAAGATGAATAAACTCTTATGGGAGGAGAGACCAGAATCAGGTCATTCCTCTTTCAGCTAGCTGTCCTATCCACTGGGGAAGAGTGTGGAAGTTGTGGATCTACCTTCCCTCAGGCCAACAGTGGGATTGAATTTAGGATCTCCCTTGTCTTGTATGACTGCTTCACAGTGTGGGCTAGTTGCAAAAGGTGGGTGCTACCACTGTTTCCACTTGTTCTTCCTCCCATGTTTTATAGTGATCCCGGTGCTGCCCTAATAGGTTAGATGTGCTGAGAGCACAGCTGCCTGGTTAGGGACACCCTAAAGCCTGTTTGTGTCTGTAGCCTGGGTTTGATTACAGCATAGTTTAGCTGGGAAATGGCAGGACACATCTGTGTAGGCTTGGGAACCCAAGCACTCAGCAGGTAAGACGCATACTAAAAGGTGCAGTGGTGTTACTTATAATGTTTAATGAGATAATTGTGTATTAAGCCTAAACTGGTGTGTTTAGATTCCTTGACAGTGGCTGAAGAGGAGATGTCCTCTCACTTCTCCTAGGTTGAGGGTGCTTATCTATCTTCCATAACAGATGACTCTTTCAAACTAGCCACAACGTTGACACAGTTACATGAGACAGGATGGACTTCTTACTGCTGGCTGAAAGAAAGATGTCACTGGAGGTGAAGGATGTGAATTCTCGGAGTCAATTGCCTCTTGATAGAACCTCATGCAGATCTGTTAATGAACATCCCCAAGCAATTCTTGGCAGTTGTTCCTAGCACACAACAGTGATTTTTGGCTGTGACGTGTGATCTCATTAATGTAAGGTTTTGCTCTGCTTTCATTCCAGGTTGTCAGAGCTGCTGAAGAAGCTGCTTCCACCCTGGCGAGTTCCATCCACCCTGAGCAATGCATCAAGGTGCTTTGCCCCATCATTCAGACTGCAGATTATCCAATTAATTTAGCTGCCATCAAAATGCAGACAAAAGTCATTGAGAGGATTTCCAAGGAATCATTGCATCAGCTCCTTCCAGATATCATTCCTGGGTTGTTACAGGTACAGAATCCCATCTCACAAATGCAAATGCCTGAGCACAAACCACCATTGAGTAATTTGTGAGGTCTGTGACCTAAGAGAATGATGGACCCTCTGGGGCCAGATTTTGGTAAATTAAAGTTTTAATCCTTCTAAGTGTTTATATTTGAGCTTTTGACGTTTTTAATGTTAAGGAAAAGAAAACTCAGATTCCTGTGTGTATGTTCCATAATTAGATGCCGTGGCCTGACTCTTAAGTAAGCTGGTAGCAGTCATGTAATAAATTTGAGAATAGGAGTTAACCATATCTTATGCTGTCTCAGTGTATCCCAAGCAATACATCTTGTAGTCTCCTTTAATTCTACTGAGCTTTTCTGGGCTTTGTACTTTGCACTTGAATTTGAATCCCAGTGGGCAGGCTAGTCCTTCCTTTCCTCTCTGAAATCAGGACCGAGCTACTCACTGACTTCATTCAGCCTCTTTCAAAACTTCTCAGGCTGGGTGGGGAGCTGTATTTTTGCCAGTGCTAAGGCTTGGTCTTAGATTGTGAATTTAGCTTTCAGCACTGGCTGTA
>NW_010547657.1:3360-15655 GCF_000687285.1 Phaethon lepturus | reverse complement strand
TTCCCTGCACAAGCAGTGGCTGGGATGAGGTTGCAAGCAGGAAGGAAATAATGGGAGGTAGCAGTGAGGGAGGAGAGAGAACCTGTGTATTTTAGTGGGGAGGGACTGCGACAGGAACAAATAGGTCAACGTGAAAGGAGAGACATGTTTGCGTGGGTAAGACTTCAGTGGAGAACCGGAATAAAGAAGCCTCCTCCTTGTGACCATCAGAAGTTGGAAGGACAAGAGCAAAGTCAGAAATTCCCCTTTTGCATCCCAGCATCTGTCCCAACTTTGTAGTGTCAGTTCTTGCAATTCTTTTCTTAAATCTCAACTTCTGGGAATCAGGCAATTCTGCATTGATCTAAACTTTTGTTGTAAAAAGTTTTTAGCCATAATTGTTGGAGACAACAAGCTGAACAGTATAGCTTCAATGCAATGGAAAAGTTTGGGAGCAGCATGCCTTTAAAAACGTAGTTGCATTTGTTTTATTAAACTGCTTCCATGTCTTAAAACTGGTCTTGTTTCGGAGCCTAGTTTGCCATTTTTCATATTGGAGCTGCCAGTGATATTTCCTCACCTTAGAAACTCACAGTGATGGAAGGAATCTGCTCCTCTTGTCTGGGAAGTATTTTGGGAACCTTCTGGCTGAAGGACTGTGCAGAGGGAACCACCCCTGTGCTTGCTTAGTATGGTGAGGGTACTGGCAGTGATGAGGAGGTGAGGAGTGTCGGACAGCAGCAGCGTGAGCACAAGTGTGCAGCTAAACAGCCCCAAGTGGGATCCCTGTGACCCCCATGAACAGACGGGGATGTCCATGCAAGAACAGGGCTTGGCTGGGGAGAGTCATGGTGCTTGCCCTCGTCTTGAGGCAGAGCCCTGGCTCCCTTGGAGCCGGGGAGATAGAGCTGGGCCACAAGGCACTCCACCATGTGCTGTACCTCAATGCCCTCAGGCTGCAGAGAGCTTTGAGCCCGTATCATCTCCTGAGCAAATGCTCTAACTGTTGGGCTGTGTTATTGAATGCTGGGAGAAGCACCAGCCACTGCCTTGCAAGCAAGTTGGCAGATGGAGAGGTGGGATGATGGTCCTGGTGGTGCATATGGGGCAGGCTCTACCAGCCCAGCGCCCACCGGGACGCAGCCCCCTCAGGCCTCAACACCACACAGATCTGCCTGCCTCCGTGGGAGCAATTTGGGATGCACACAAAAGCAAAATGCCAGGCCCATAGGGAAACTTGAGGTCAAGCAGAGGCATCTGATGAGTTCAGGAGCCTTTGGTTGGGACCCACAGATAGTGCCCTGCGTCCCAGCAGTGAGTTGTGTCTCCATGGGTGTTCCTCTGCTATGGGCCTGGGCTCAGCCTATTTTCCACTTTGGTCCTCAATAGCTCAATGTTCCTCTGAGCTTACCTAGGTCTCCTGCTATTCTAGTTTGGTGCTCTCTGGGATTGCAAACTGTCATTTAAGTATTTTGGCCGTTCAGCTGGAACAGCCCCAGGTCTGCTGCATCCCTCCTCCCAACTTTCCCGGCAGAGGTCACCCTGCGTCCGGAGGAGCCGGCATCCCACAGGCTGAAGCGATGTCTGTGTTTCTCCTGGGATGGCTGCTTAGTGATGAATCACTGCCTGAGTACAGGACTGATGTCACAAACTGCCAAGTGACCTAGTGGCTAGCTTGAGCTCTCCTGAAGCTGCCAGAGATCCGGCACGCCTACAGGGGTCTTTCAGCATGTTCTTTTCTGCAGTATTTCCTACCTGATAAGTAATCAGAAAGCTCCAGGTTACAGAGACAGTTCATCTAATGAGCAAGCGCTCTTGCGTAGCGCTGTTACATACACCATTTAAGCCCAGTGCTTTTAAAGAGTTGGAAAACACCCACAATGACCCTGGTTTTTGCGGTTTCTAGTGCCTGGATAGAGTTACTTTGTCAAATAGGTATTCGGATAGAATATTTGTTCACAAAACAGGATTCTGGTTTTTATGTCCTGAGTGATATAATCGTTAGGCCATTTTGCTGCAAAATTAATCTCCATCTGTAACTTTGCCCCCAGGAGCAGAATTGGTTTCCTTTGTGTTAGATTTGGTTTCCTTTGTGTTAGATTTGGGTCAGGAAAGACTTTTCTGAAGGCAAGCTGGGAGCATGAGGGCTCCCCTCCAAGAAGTCCTTGACCATCCAGGATAGCATATGGTCATCTGAACTGGACCAAGGAATCTGTGTATTTGATAAAGTCCTAAGATCATGTTGAGAAACTGCATGTTGTTGCTTAATGCTATAAACAACAATATATTAATAACTTATAACATGATAGTAATAACTAATAATATAGGGAAAAAATAGGATGTACTGGGCGATTGCATTCTCTTGCTCTTTGAGTATTCAGGTTGCAAATTGTTATGTTAAGCAGGGTCTTTCTATTGATCTGTTAGGTCAGCTACATTTGCAAAACGTTTATCAGCTCTTTAGTATATTGCTCTGGAAGGATGTTGGTCAGTGCTGTTTGACTCCTCACCTTTTTTTTCTTGTTTCCTAGGGTTATGATAATACGGAGAGCAGCGTCCGTAAAGCTAGTGTATTTTGCCTAGTGGCAATTTATTCGGTAATTGGAGAAGAACTGAAACCTCATCTCGCACAACTCACGGGAAGCAAGGTACAAGAGTAATGCGTCTCTGGTGTTTTGATAATAGCCAGCTAAGTGGCTTGCACTACTAGCAGCACGACCAGTGGCTTCACGATAGCTCTGGGTCAAGTTACATTTACACTGTTATATCCTATCTCACTCTGCCAAACACCGCTAGAGCAGCACAGCACTTGCTCAGCAGTGTGACCGTTTGAAATCCCACTAAGCAAGTTTTAATGGGGGTCAGGGATTGGTTTCAGAATGCATTTGATCCTGTGTAACTGCAAGCTGCCACCAAGCGGGTCCTTCCCACACTACAGCCTTGTTTACCTTTGCCTCTTTGGCATTGCATCCAGGGGTGACTGTGCAGTGAGTTGGATCAGTTGGCAGCTCTGGCTGAAAATCAGATCTGCAATACAAATTAGCTTTCAGTCCGCTCTGCAGCTGCACAGGTAATCTAGTGCAAAGGGTGGTGGGAATGCATAGCTGGGATGGGTGGGAGAGTAGGTCCCCTCAGCAGCAGTTTGTGATTTCGGGCTGGTAGAAACGCAGGTAAAGCTTCACTCTTAATAGTATTGCAGATGTGTCCCTTTCCTCCTGGGACATCAGCAAGCTGAAAGGATTTTGTGCCCTGGAGTTAGGTTGGCAGCAAAACTCAAATTCTGACCTGATGCTGCAAGGGAAATCAAGTCCTTAATTCAGCTGTGTCCTTCAGACAAGAGCTGACATTTTGTTTTGAAGCAGGAGATGGCTAATTGCTTTTCAGAGTGGCTCAGGAAGCTGTTGCAAAATTTCTTTGCCTGTTTGAAGTCATCATACCTGGGATTTCTCTGCAACTTTAAGATGAATTCTGCTTTTTTCTTTCTGAACTAGATGTCTGTGTGTTAACAGCTTTGTTCTTTTATTTTGAAGCAATAATTTCTTTCATGGGTAGGAAGTGTGGTGTAGGCCAAAACAACCTGAGACTGAGGACACTTGGATTTTATTTCTGAATTGAGTTGCCTTGACCTTGAACAAATTACTTGTACCTCCAAATTGCTCTGGAAAGAGACAGCTATGGGTGCTGAGGCTTACCTCATTATATTTGGGCAGTTAGGAAATCCCCCTATAAATGTTGTAGAGACTTCATTATCCCAGCATCCTAGGTGCTAGAGACTTACTCCACCACATAACTAACTATAAACATGTGAGTAATTCTTCTGGGTTTACGCAGGCTGCCTGCATGTTTAAAGTTAAACGTGTGCGTGAGTCATTGCAGGATCTGGAGCTAAGGTGGTGAGGCGGAAAAAGAAAACAAACGCATGCAAAGGAAGTATATAGTCATAACAGCTGCAGTTTCACTAGATGTACCAAGTTAGTGAAGGTATTTAAATGCCATTGAAAACGAGTATTTTATAAAGCATGGAGAGTACAGGGTGTTTCCTAGGAGCGACTGTGGCTCTTAGACCGCTGGTGTGCCGGCAGCCTCACTGACCTCTGTGGGAATCCTGCTTGCCAAGAGCAGACTCCAGGATTGAGTGAACTGTGAACATCTGTGAACTCATGGCTGCTGAAGTGAAATGCAAAAGGTTTTTCTAAATCCTATTAAATCTGTCTGTAACTTCAGTGAGACTAGGCATGCCTTCCTGCCTCTGTTCTGAAATAGGCTCAGATTTGCTTCTGCTTTTCCTCCAGAGAGCCTGGTGTCAGCTCACTCAAAACTGAGTTCACTGCAGAATGCAGGTATTAAGATTTGCAGTTGACTTTTGTCCACATCTTCCCCTGACATTTGTTTGTTTCTTTTAGATGAAGCTACTAAACTTGTACATAAAGAGGGCCCAGACCACCAACAGCAACAGCAGTTCCTCTTCAGATGTTTCAACGCACAGTTAATGGAGATATGTGGACATAATGTGTAGACTTAGAAGCAATCAACGGTGCCTCTCAGAGACCTTTCTGCTACTCTTCACTGGCGCGCTCCATCAGCTCAAGGAGGCCATGCAGATATTTATTGCAATCAGTATTTTAGTCCCTTAAAAGCTTTTATGTAGAATCTTACTGGTATTGAATGTAAAGGAAGCAAGGTCTGTGTTGCAGCCTTCATTAAAAGTGGACAACAGAAAGCCATACTTAAACATATTTGTATAGCCTGCTGAAATCTCAGAAATATGTTTAGGTTAGCGTTCCAAAACTGAGTCCAAGAGCCTGGACACATGTAAAGGCCAAACAAATCTTGTTGGTTTAGTTCATACCCAGTTTTGGTTTCTGTGTGCTAGTTACCCGCTCTCTCCCCGCGGCTGCAGCCGTTCTGGCTAGGTTCTCTGCTTCTTACGAGTCTTGTGGTCCTGTTTTGTACTCCCTGTTGCAGCTTGCCTAATGTGCAGGGCTCTCCATGGGGAGATCTTTGCAGATGTGGCTGTGATTCCAGCCTCGGATGCTTTAATACTGAAAGATATCAAGTGAGTAATGAAAAAGTAGGTTCATTTTAAACATCTGAGGTTTTGTACATAGTTCTTCCAACAGACCTCTGATGGGCTGATTTCTCTGTAACTGCTCTCCAGCCAGCTGTGCAAAACAGCTGGGCTTTTGCTCCTTTCATTGACTGTGTAAATATTTCTCCCCTCCCAACCTATTTGGCTCTTTCACATGCTCAGAGGACTCTCCAGGTTACTTGTTACTCCCCAAAGGGAACCTGAGGCCCAATTCTGGGAGCAATGCCTGTGATGGGACACTGGAGTTAGGTGGGTGGGTGTCAGATTAGGCTCTCAGTGTGTCCATGGGTGGGCAGTGGGAGCTGACAGTGAGACTAGCTGCATTTTTCTTGAAGTCTGTAGCATCAAAGGGCTGATCTGCTGCTGTGACCTGACCCACTGGTGTTGAGTGGTGCATGGCTTTGTCCCCACAACTCCTTTGTGCTTTGGGCAAAATGTTCATCCCAGAGGATAGAAAGGGCATCTGGAACTGAACAAAAAGACCCAGTGGAAGCACCTGCTGACCCAGCTGGACAGTGCTGGTTGCCTGCCGCAGCTCCCCTCCTTATGCCTGAAGAGCCTGCAGTGCTGTTAGCTGCCTGTAGAAACCTCCTTCCTGGCCAGCCCTGTGCACAGCCCCACTGGGTGCTCTGCATTTTGGAGGGCCCTCGCTGGGCACTGCTGTCAGCATGCTTTGGGTTAGGGTGCAGCAGGACAAATCTGATGATGCAGACCAAGTCAGAGCCAAACCAGCAGCAGTCAAATGCCCCACAGCATCACCCTTCCCCGAAGTGAAGAAGGGAGAGCCTTCTGATTGCAGAGGGTGAGCTCCCCCCGCGTCTGCCTGTGACCAGGGGAAGCAGGAAGATGCTGGTGCTGTGTTTGGCCCTGGGCTGGCTCCTGGCTGATGGGCATGCCCACCCCAAACCTGCAAGGGATCAGAACTGGGGTTTTGCCCCCAGTGCAAGTGATGGTGGACCTGCAGTTTATGGCTGCAGCTGTGGTGATGGATGTGTACTCCCTGGCTGCTCTCAGTGCCTCGGTCTCTCTCCAGCACCCTCCATTTCTCCTTCGGGGAGCTGAAGGGACACCTTGGTAGTGTACTGAGAACACGAGTTTCCAGTACCGCAGCAGGGGGGAACAGCAGGGAAGGTAAAGCCCCCCTGTCCTCCTTTTCCATCAGTTCATCCCTGTGTGTCTCAGCCCCGGCCCAAGGAGCTATGCTGGGAGGTGACGCTTGGTGCCAGCTCCCCTCCCAGTCCCCAGCTCAGGAGGGATTGGGGCTGGTGGGGTCTGTGCAGGACTGGGCTGCAAAGCTTGTCAGTCCCTTTCCCTCCTGATGTGAGAGCAGAGGAGGTGACCTGCTCCTGAGTTCTGTCAGGATATGTCCAGGCTTTTGCTGGCTGCAGGGCCAGTTCCTTCATCTTTCCCAACGAGTAATGCCATGACAGGAGAAACCACGCGATCCTGGGCGGTGGGATTCTCCTAGGGTCTTTCCGCAGGCTCAGAAAAGCCATCCTCGCTAGATGGGAGGATTGGCTGCTCCATGGTTGGCGTCTCCCTTTCCATGGACCATTTCTTTTCAACATCTTTCGGTATGCTTGTTAGAATATTCTTTTTTTAATTTTTTGAATGATTCAAATTATTTTAGTTTAACACAAATTTATTTTCCCTTTTGAGGAAATATTCAGCGGACTTGTTGGCAGCAGTTAGCTGTCTTGTTTGAATTTTTAGTAGTGGGTTTGGTTGGGTTTTTTTTTTGGTTTTGTGTGTTTTTTGTTTGTTTGGGTTTTTTTAAATTTGTACTCTAACTGCTTAGTATTTATGCCTCTCTTTCTCCCCATCTCAGTTCAGCATCTTCTGTTCCGGTTCTGGGGTTCAGAAGGTCAGCATAGCTGACCAGATGATGATTAGTCCCTCCCAGCTCTGATGGAACTTGGTCCATCACCATTTGCTTTTTGTTGGGTTTGTTTGTTTTTGGGGTTTTTTTGTTTGTTGGTTTTTTTTTTAATTGAATGGCACACTGTAGCAAATCTCCAGGAATTGAATTCCTTCTCAAATGATTTTATATATTTTATAAAATCCTGTTAGTATGCACTGAGAGTGAACGCACTGTAACGTCCCTGAACTGACCCTGGCGCGTGCGCTGACACTACGGTAGGAGGTAACGGCTCGTCCTCGAAGAGACGCGCGCAGCCTGCTGCGGCTCCGGCGACAAGCCTGTCTTATTCCGATGCTATTGGCACACTTGGGGCTGCAAACGGTAGAACCAGGCCTTACTTTCTGAATCGAATTCTGTTCTGTTTGTCAACAGATGCTCGTTAACGTGCTACTAAATTTCCTTATGTGAGTCAGTCGAGGACTGTTCATCCTTTGAGTACTCTAGAAGTATGTTATACCTGTATACAGTAGAGAGCATTCTGCTTAGGTATTTATAAAACATTGCGTATAATGTACATAGTAAGGTTGTTTAGTATGTTGAACATGACCTGATTTTTTTTTTTGTTTCCTTTGAAGTACTCAAAGGGCTAGCTCTGAATGTCACCTCTCTGATCTCCAGTGTTCTGACTTCAATAAGCTGTACAATCATTTTGTTTTTTCTTCAGCAAGCATAAAGGTCTCTCTGGCTACAAATCACAGTGTCCACGCACGCTTGCAGAGAAAGATCTGCATGCTGGCAGTGCCTCACCGCACCGGTGAAGCTTCTGTTCACGTTCTCCTGGCAGTAGCCATCTACTGCAGCTGCCTTTTTTTTTTCCTTCTGGCCCTTTATGCAGGGCTTCAATTTTTTGAGAAGCTGAATTATGAAAAAAAAAAAAAAAAAAAAAAAAATGTATTTTATTTGCCCACCATGCTTTAAAAGTCTGAATGGGAGAAAACTCTCAGCAGACAGCGGCTCCTGGCTGCAAGGTTGCCGAAATCTCAGATGTGGATGTTTTTTTCTGCCATTGGCTGCACCAGTGCTCCGTGGGCATGGGCAAATACCGGATCCATCCGCCCCACAGGTCTACGTACTGTAGTTCTCATGTAGTGCAGAAATATCGAGGCATGTGGCTTTCTTAAGGTACACTATGTGTGCTTGCCTGGATTACAATACAATACGAGACTGTCTTTTTTTATTGCTTATTACTAGCTTAACAATAACCTGTGTAAGTAATGTAACTCGCATCTTTGTCATCAAAACCTTTTCTCCCCACCCCTTTATTTATCAAGCATAATACTACATATTAAGGGACAAAAAAATAGACCTTCGTAGAATACAGCAGGACGTTGCTAACAATGTTTTAAGTGGGAAGTAAAAACCGCTCTGAAAAACGTCAGCCATGAGAAATTACTTTGTTGGCACCGTGTTCATGCGCATGTATTTTTTTCTATTTTTTTCCGCTTTTGTCATGTTACATCCATATCTGTATTTATATCTCATTTGTTTCACTTTTGAGTGTATCATGGCAATTGTACAGATGTTTTTTGTTAACATTTATGTGATAGAATTTGCTAAAAAAAATTAAAATAAAACCTTTTGAGTTTGCCCTAGAATAAATGGACATTGGTTTTTTTTTTGCGGGGGAGAAATACTAAAGTAGATTCATTATGCAGCACAGCTCCTCACTCCAGCAGCCTTTGCTTGTAAAGGATTTGCTCTTATTCCTGCCCTGGCTGCTGTGTTTTCACGTATTAATTAGAGGGTGCGTGGTGCTCAGGCTGTTTCCGCCAGGCACCAGCCCGAGTGGCAGTGGGGCCAGTGGGCAGCTGATCTTTT
The DNA here is from genome assembly GCF_000687285.1 of Phaethon lepturus. NCBI lineage: Eukaryota > Metazoa > Chordata > Aves > Phaethontiformes > Phaethontidae > Phaethon > Phaethon lepturus. The sequence continues at coordinate 6,848 of NW_010547657.1, read as the reverse complement.
GGGGTGCTGGTCTTTTGCCATCGGCTTTTAAAAGTTTTTGGGAAGTCAAGATTTTAGGGGATTCTTGTGACGTTACAGACTGGAGAGCCGTATGCTGTTCGAAAGCTGATGGTCTCGTGCAAAGTCACGTAACGTGAGGAGCAAGGGCTCCAAAAGGTGCCTGTGTTACGAGGCTCGATAAGGGAATTGCAGAGGTTTTCAAGTACGTGGCAGTAGAAATTTGGGTGATGAAGTCTTTGGGGAGGTGAAGGGGTGCTGGGAACTCCACAGGTCTCTGTGCCTGGTACCAAAAGACAACTTGAATTTGAAGTGTCCGGGGAGCCTGAGCACTCGAGCACTTGTGTGTTATCCTGGGGGAATAATAGCTCAAGGCAGTTTAAAACCCTGCAGTGAAGCTGTGCTCTGCCCTAGGGAAATGGGTCCCCTAAGGTATGACTTCTACCTTGGTGCTATTCTTTAGCATCAAGGTAAAAGGACCTCAAATGCCTTGTGATGGGTGCAAGGGAGTCAGGAGAGCACGGGAGGTTCAGATTTCCTATGGGAAGCATTTGGTGTGAATATTCCCAGACAGGGAGAGTGTTGCGGTGCTTCTGGCCATGCAGGATAAGGCACTGCTAGTTAAACTATCCTCTCCCCCCTCCTGCGAGAGGATTATTTTATCTGCCCCTTTTACTCTCCAGGTCTTCACTGAGCTACAAGAAGTTTGGCAAACTTGGGGGGAAGTCTCAGACGAGCGGTAGTTGTGTTTAGCTGCAGACCCTTCGCAGCACCAGCAGCCTGACTGGTGCCTCCTTCGCCCTGGCACTCCTGGCAGCCGCCCGGCCCTGCCCGCGCCAGCCCAGCACCCTTCTGCGTCGAGGTGCCCGGGCCCGGCGGGAGCGAGGAGCAGTGACCGTGCTCTGCTGCAGATGGACCATCCCACGCCTGTGGTGGCCGGGTCTTTTCTGACTCCGCTGCATGTCAGAGCAGCGCGAGGGAAGGTCCACCCTCGCCCGGTGACCCTGGCTTCTTCCCGAGGTGCTTCCCACGCGTTTTGTCTCGAGCAGTGCTGGGTACCTGTGGTTATGAGAAAGGGAGGGGAGAATGAATAGAGCACTATCTCGTCTGTGCCTTGTAAAACTCCAGATGCTGGCCTAAATTAGCCTTACAGCCCCGAGGGATTTGGAAAAGCTCTGAAGTCTGAGGCATTGCAGATGTGGTATTGGACAACCCAAGCTGGGGAGCTGGGTTTCGCTAACACGTGCTTAAGATGGTCAGTCCTTGCAAAACCCTTTGTGGGGGCCGAGGAGAGGGACATCCCGCAGATGTAGGTCATTCTGGCAGTTTGTCCAAGACTCCTGCAGAGGGCTGTCTGCGTGGCTGGAGGTCTCCTTTCCCTCCGGAGCACCAGGCAGCAAGGGTTGGACTGAAGGAGGCTGGACATTCGCCTGCTCTGTCTCCAGAGAGCACCTCTCCGTACCCTGCGGCTGGCTTTTACCAAACCTGCCGTTGCTCAGGTTGTAAGAAAGGAGGCCAAGGTGGAGCCGCAGCTGCCGGCTCGCCACCAACCCTCGCCAGATGCACAGAGCTCCTCACGGAGGAGTTGTCTTCTCCCAGCAATGGCTCGTGCCCACTCACTGCCCGGGTCTGTCCCTCTGCTGATCCCCTTGGAAAATACGCAAATACGGGCCTTGGTGGCAAGACTCGCACCTCCGGGTGCGCCAGCACGGGCCACCCCCTTCGCTGCAGGAGCAGCGCGGCAGAAGGCAACAGTTGTGCAGGATGCAACCGCAGCCAGTGAAAAGCTCGACAGGAGCATCCCAGAGCGGGTATTCCAAATGAAATACAGGAGCAGAAGAAAATAATCCTCTCGTTCAGTCTCCCGGCTCCTTCTGTGCTGGATTTCGGTGTGTCCTTTAGGGCTGAGACTACAGCGCGTTGACAAGGGGGTGTTTGTTTATTGAACCGTCTTGAAGTATCTGTCCCTTGTAGCTCCTTTGTCACGAAGTCCCCTGTTGTCCTAAGCCACATGATTGCTTCACAGATGGAGAATGAGGAATGGCTGTAATTGCTGGCTTAGGGTTTTCCTGGGCTCTCCCCCACGGTGGAGGACCGGAGTCGCTGCCAGCAATTAAAGGTAGTTAGCAGATTCCTGGCAAGTGTGAAGGCTTGCTCTAAGCACTTGCGGCTCATTCTCAATTCGTTTCTCTGTCCTGGAGGGTCTGAACTGCTGCTGCTTTCTTCACAGCCCAACACTTTGCAATCCCCCTCAAATTATTTTGGGACCCCTTCCCTCCCACCGAGGGATGCGCCAAGGAGCGGCTCGGTGCATGTCAGCAGAGTTGCACTCCTGGACCCAGGTGCCTTATCTTAATATGCTCCAGTTAAAGAATAAGATGTTTTGGCTTAAAACCCCTGAGAAAGTGCAGCTCAGCTGGTCAGTGGTGACTTGTTAAGTTAAATAATTCCACTGCTTCTGATTATGCAACCCAGTTGCTTGCTTGTGCAACCCTCATTTACCCTCCTCGAGCAAATATCGCACCCCCCTCTCTTCTCTTCACTAACCCAACACATTTTTCCTTCTTTGCTTTTTCATAGACATCCATGAAGTACGGAAAGGGCCCTGCCCGGCGAGCGCACCCCAGCCCCGAGGGGAGGGGGCTGGGAGGAGGCTCAGCGCAGAAATGCGTGTAATACTGACCTCGGGGAGGAGAGGACGGACCGTAAATCTCCAATCCCTGCTGTGGTGGGGAAAAAATCCTGCAAGGCTTTTGGGAAGCTGCTGGGGCAACATGGGCATGGAAGTCAGCCCGAGCATCAGGCTGGGCTGGAGGGGGTCTCTTGCCAGCAGACACTGGGTGGTCGCCTGTCTGTGTAGGTCCAGAGAAAGGCCATCACTCATTGTGACCCCCCGTCGTGGATCCGTTCTTGGCTCTTATGAGCTTTTTTTTATATATATATATATATGTGTGTGTGTGTGTATATTTGTCATTAGGTGCCAAAATAGTTGACTCATTTCCTAAAAATAAAAATCTATTTAGTAAGAAAAGTAATTCCTCAATACTATTGTCCTGTAAAGCAATAAAATGTCAGTTCTGAAATCCTCTAGCAAACAACGTTTGAAGGTACCATAATTCAGTTTTTAAACGAAGGCTCGAGAAATATTGGCCCGGTAAACCCAAGGCCCTGAGGCAACGTTACTCTGCTCTCCTCGCTGCTTTGTCGTAACTTGGCAGATACCGAAACGGGCCGAGCAAAGCCCCCGCTTTCCAAAAAAGGGCTGTTTATATCCAAACCGAAGGCTCGAGAAATATTGGCCCGGTAAACCCAAGGCCCTGAGGCAACGTTACTCTGCTCTCCTCGCTGCTTTGTCGTAACTTGGCAGATACCGAAACGGGCCGAGCAAAGCCCCCGCTTTCCAAAAAAGGGCTGTTTATATCCAAACTCCAGTGCCAAGCCATTTGCCAGGAGCCAGCGACCCTCCTTGCTGCCCGGCACGGGGAAGATGC
>NW_010547657.1:2667-3234 GCF_000687285.1 Phaethon lepturus | reverse complement strand
AGGCGGGGAGCGGCGGGGCGGGCAGCGGAGGGGAAAGCGGAGGCAGCGTACACCAGACCGAGCTAACGCGGGGCCGGCGGGATTACAGGGTGCCGGGGAAGATGCTCGCAAACACATCGTGGACAAAGCAGCCCTCCAGAGCGAGGGGTAATGAGTAATTAATGAGGAGAGGGATGAAATTCATAATGACTCAAAAATGGCCAAGATAATGAACTCCTTCTCTTTAAATCCACCTTTAACAAGAAAGCTAAGGGAAAGGATTTAGCTCAATTAAGAAGTAAAGAAAAGCAATTTCGTAAAAATAGCTATTGACACAAGCAAGTGGGAGAACAGCTGGCAAGTCTCTCCGTGCAGAGGCAGCAAACGGCTGAGGCCTATAGCTGAGGGGGTTTGGGGTGGGCAGGTTTCTTCCTAAACGACGGAGAATTGCGGTGAAACCTGCCCGCGGCCAGCCCCGCGTTCGTGCGCCGTCCTCGCGCAGGGAGCCGGGCTGACCCTGGACCAGCCGGCCAAGGGGAGCTGCTCGGCTGCTGGAGCTGAAACGGAGTGAAAAATACTCCCCGCTGC